>NC_080729.1:22036663-22142724 GCF_019097595.1 Hemibagrus wyckioides | reverse complement strand
CAGTTGCGTGTTGCTCCTAGCCCTGGCCTGGCCTAGCCTGGCCTGGCCTAGCCTGGCCTGGCCTGGCCTGGCCTGGCCTGGCCTGGCCTGGCCTGGCCTGGCCTGGCCTGGCCTGGCCTGGCCTGGCCTGGCCTGGCCTGGCCTGGCCTGGCCTGGCCTGGCCTGGCCTGGCCTGGCCTGGCCTGGCCTGGCCTGGCCTGGCCTGGCCTGGCCTGGCCTGGCCTGGCCTGGCCTGGCCTGGCCTGGCCTGGCCTGGCCTGGCCTGGCCTGGCCTGGCCTGGCCTGGCCTGGCCTGGCCTGGCCTGGCCTGGCCTGGCCTGGCCTGGCCTGGCCTGGCCTGGCCTGGCCTGGCCTGGCCTGGCCTGGCCTGGCCTGGCCTGGCCTGGCACAGCCTGGCCTGGCCTGGCCTGGCCTGGCCTGGCCTGGCCTGGCCTGGCCTGGCCTGGCCTGGCCTGGCACAGCCTGGCCTGGCCTGGCCTGGCCTGGCCTGGCACAGCCTGGCCTGGCCTGGCACAGCACAGCCTGGCACTGGCACAGCACAGCACAGCCTGGCCTGGCCTGGCACAGCCTGGCAGCACAGCCTGGCACAGCCTGGCCTGGCACAGCACAGCACAGCCTGGCACAGCCTGGCACAGCACAGCCTGGCCTGGCCTGGCAGCACAGCACAGCACTGGCCTGGCACAGCCTGGCACAGCACAGCCTGGCACAGCACAGCACAGCACAGCACAGCACAGCACAGCACAGCCTGGCACAGCACAGCACAGCACAGCACAGCACAGCACAGCCTGCAGCACAGCCTGGCACAGCACAGCACAGCACAGCACTAGCCTAGCCTGGCACAGCCTGGCCTAGCCTAGCCTAGCCTAGCCTAGCCTAGCCTGGCCTAGCCTAGCCTAGCCTAGCCTAGCCTAGCCTGGCCTGGCCTGGCCTGGCCTGGCCTGGCCTGGCCTGGCCTGGCCTGGCCTGGCCTGGCCTGGCCTGGCCTGGCCTGGCCTGGCCTGGCCTGGCCTGGCCTGGCCTGGCCTGGCCTGGCCTGGCCTGGCACAGCCTGGCCTGGCCTGGCCTGGCCTGGCCTGGCCTGGCCTGGCTGGCCTGGCCTGGCCTGGCCTGGCCTGGCCTGGCCTGGCCTGGCCTGGCCTGGCCTGGCCTGGCCTGGCCTGGCCTGGCCTGGCCTGGCACAGCCTGGCCTGGCCTGGCCTGGCCTGGCCTGGCCTGGCCTGGCCTGGCCTGGCCTGGCCTGGCCTGGCCTGGCCTGGCCTGGCCTGGCACAGCCTGGCCTGGCCTGGCCTGGCCTGGCCTGGCCTGGCCTGGCCTGGCCTGGCACAGCCTGGCCTGGCCTGGCCTGGCACAGCCTGGCCTGGCCTGGCCTGGCACAGCACAGCCTGGCACTGGCACTGGCCTGGCCTGGCCTGGCACAGCACAGCACAGCACAGCACAGCACAGCACAGCACAGCACAGCACAGCACTGGCCTGGCCTGGCACAGCACAGCACAGCACAGCACAGCACAGCACTGGCCTGGCCTGGCCTAGCCTGGCCTGGCCTGGCCTGGCCTGGCCTGGCCTGGCCTGGCCTGGCCTGGCCTGGCCTGGCCTGGCCTGGCCTGGCCTGGCCTGGCCTGGCCTGGCCTGGCCTGGCCTGGCCTGGCCTGGCCTGGCCTGGCCTGGCCTGGCCTGGCCTGGCCTGGCCTGGCCTGGCCTGGCCTGGCCTGGCCTGGCCTGGCCTGGCCTGGCCTGGCCTGGCCTGGCCTGGCCTGGCCTGGCCTGGCCTGGCCTGGCCTGGCCTGGCCTGGCCTGGCCTGGCCTGGCCTGGCCTGGCCTGGCCTGGCCTGGCCTGGCCTGGCCTGGCCTGGCCTGGCACAGCCTGGCCTGGCCTGGCCTGGCCTGGCCTGGCCTGGCCTGGCACAGCCTGGCCTGGCCTGGCCTGGCCTGGCCTGGCCTGGCCTGGCCTGGCCTGGCCTGGCCTGGCCTGGCCTGGCCTGGCCTGGCCTGGCCTGGCCTGGCCTGGCCTGGCCTGGCCTGGCCTGGCCTGGCCTGGCCTGGCCTGGCCTGGCCTGGCCTGGCCTGGCCTGGCCTGGCCTGGCCTGGCCTGGCCTGGCCTGGCCTGGCCTGGCCTGGCCTGGCCTGGCCTAGCCTGGCCTGGCCTGGCCTGGCCTGGCCTGGCCTGGCCTGGCCTGGCCTGGCCTGGCCTGGCCTGGCCTGGCCTGGCCTGGCCTGGCCTGGCCTGGCCTGGCCTGGCCTGGCCTGGCCTGGCCTGGCCTGGCCTGGCCTGGCCTGGCCTGGCCTGGCCTGGCCTGGCCTGGCCTGGCCTGGCCTGGCCTGGCCTGGCCTGGCCTGGCCTGGCCTGGCCTGGCCTGGCCTGGCCTGGCCTGGCCTGGCCTGGCCTGGCCTGGCCTGGCCTGGCCTGGCCTGGCCTGGCCTGGCCTGGCCTGGCCTGGCCTGGCCTGGCCTGGCCTGGCCTGGCCTGGCCTGGCCTGGCCTGGCCTGGCCTGGCCTGGCCTGGCCTGGCCTGGCCTGGCCTGGCCTGGCCTGGCCTGGCCTGGCCTGGCCTGGCCTGGCCTGGCCTGGCCTGGCCTGGCCTGGCCTGGCCTGGCCTGGCCTGGCCTGGCCTGGCCTGGCCTGGCCTGGCCTGGCCTGGCCTGGCCTGGCCTGGCCTGGCCTGACCTGGCCTGGCCTGGCCTGACCTGACCTGACCTGGCCTGGCCTGACCTGACCTGGCCTGACCTGACCTGGCCCGACCCAGACCCTGACCCTGACCCTAACCCTAACCCCTTACCCTAACCCTAACCTAGTCCTAAACCTAAACGCTAACCCTAACCGTTAGAGTGAACCCTAATTTCTCTAACCCTAACCCTAATCTTTAACCCTAAACATAACCATAGGCAGCGTATGAGGGCGTAACCCTAATTTAGACTGACCCCAAACCCTAAATCCCGAGCCCTAATTTTAATCTAACCCTAATTTGGGTGTTGGGGCTCATGAAGGGATGCTAGCACTTATCTAAACTGTATTTTGCGATGGTCATAATGGAGGAGGCTGAAAATGAGGCCTGAGTGGCTGGCCCATGCATAACGCGACGGCCCATAACGCGACGGCCCATGCATAACGCGACGGCTTTTTCCCCTAACCCAACCCTAACCCTAACTCCTAACTCTAATCCTAATTCCTAACCCTTTCCCCTAACCCTAACACAAAAGAGCTAAAAGTTATTATAAAACAGTAAGGAATTTAGATTATTAAATATATATATATATATACATATATACACAAGGGTTAAAAAATATATATACAATTCATTATTATTGGTAATTCATAAAAAGGTCAATATACATATATGCAGAAAAGACATTACGTTATCATTACAAAGGGTTTAAAAAAGATATTAGGTGCAATTCATGGCTTAAAAAAGATAAATAAAAAATACAAAATGGTTATTGCAAGTTTGTTAAAATAAAGGCAATATTTTTTTTTCAGAAGGGTATAAATAGGGGAAGTTAAAAGCAGTGGCCATTTCTGCTCTGACTTTGGAAGAGACAACACTGCAAAACCTTTTGTCCTTTTATTTTTTGGTTGTTTTTTTTTGGTGTGCCTGGGCTTGAGGAAGACCCAGAGTGGGTCGAAATGTTGCCCGCCCTGTAGGCACACGGATTACAGTTTGCTGTTTATATAAATAAATATTTAAAAATAATAAAAAAAAAAAAAACATGAAAACAAAAATACAAACACAATAAAAAACCTTAAAAAAAATAATAAAAACACATTTAAAACTTTTTCTATTTCATTTATTTTGGTTTAAATATGCACAATACTATACAACAGCCATATAGCCATTATCCCAGACAGGACAGACGTCCTGTTTGGGACCAAGGAATGGGAACAACTTGGAGGAAGGACCGTGCATTTCCTGTGCCCCGTTCAGATGGGTGGCAGGTTCATTTCCTTAACCCTAAGCCCACCCCTTAACCCAACTCTCTCCCCCTCCCTTCCCTTCCCTTCCCTTCCCTTCCCTTAATCCTTTCTCCCCTCACTCCCTCCCCCCCTATAAATTGATACAAAAGAGGAATCAAAATCCAAAATTTATACTTACCTGGGATTTGATTCCTCATTTTCAATACTTACCTTTTATCCAGATCCAGAACTTGATTTCATTGGCCCAGGGAGGATCTTGCACACCTGTCCTAGAGAAAAAAAGAAAACAGAAACAAGGTTAGATCATTATCAGTCAAAAATCTCATGAGAATAAAACAAATATTTACACAGGGAGAAAAGAGTCTCTTGGATGAGCCTGTGCCTATAAAATCCAAGTGGATATTATTTAAACCTAAAATTCTAAAACCTAACCTTGCCAGAGCCTTCTGATTCTCTTTTCTCCCTGACCTCACCTTCAATTTATAAAATTTAAATACAGCTTCATTTCAAGGACAATGATGAAACTTCTATTTTGAAAATAAAAATGACAGACTCTATGGAGGTTAACCAACCAGTGACTGCCACATCACACCCGCTTTTTGGCGGGAAACTCAAGACTCCAGAGGAAGCTGTTCCTGTGTGACTACTGGTTTAACCAATCACAACTTACCTTTTCAGACAAGACCCACCCTAGTTTAATTACACCCAGGTTTAAAAGCAGGCCTAGCACCCCACTCCAGTTTAGTAATCCTTTAAGGAAGCATTGTTTTGTTAATGTGAAACATTAGGATTTTAAAGGAATCTCTTTTGTACTGCAGGCTTTGTTCTGCAGGTTTTCTTAAAAGATTTTTTTTTTTTTAAAAAAACCAATAAAGTTTTTGTTTTAAATCTACACAGGGGAAGAACAGCACCAAAGTAAAAAATACCAAGCCAACCAAACCAACAAAGAAGGAACTCACCACCAAGAAGGTCTACATACCTGCTTTAAGAAGGTCTATTTACCTGCTACGAGAAGATCAACGGGAGTTTCTTCTGATTCTATCACGATTTGTTTGAGTTGGCTTGAGGGACACTCATTGCTCGACCCACACTCAAGACTCTTTGTCTCTTTGCTACTGGTGAAGTGCAAACCCAACGCAATCTGTTAGAGTAGGTTGGGTAAGAACTATTTTATTAATTTTATATATCTTCTGCTGTTTTTCTTCCCTGTTATTTTAACATTATGATTACTTTGCAGAACAGGTTTGCGGTTTTAGGAGACCAGTGCTCAACTGGAGATGGGGAAAACACACAGACATCTAGCCAGTGTTTACTGAGAGTTTTATCAAATGTAACCTATTTCAAACTCATACAGGCACAACACCACATGAAAACCATAACATTCAGTACTTTGAACACACTTTCCCAGCAGGCATGCTTAGGCAAGTGAAAAAATACAATTTATTAAACCATCTTCACCTAGCAGTCACACTACAGAGGAAATCATGAACAATACACTAGATTTGATGTACACGAACATGGTCATTTTAAGAACACATTACACACAGGTCATAGATAACCTCATAAAAAACATCAATGGGTTTAAAGAAATGGAATGGCAAGTGGCAGTGAAGTGGGCTCGTAATAGATATAAACACAAATTAACAGAAGAAATTTTGACCTCTTTTAAACAGCTCACTACCAACAAATAGTCCACATTTCAGGACTTTAAGAGCCCAACTCCACATGCCATTCCATTTCAAAAGGCTAGCTCTCCACGGGCCCAGGCCCATGAAAAATCACTTCATGATGATACCAAACATGCCACAGTATTTTCATTTACATCCACTTCTTCCTTTACAGTAGAACCAAAGCACAATCAAGTTACAGTACAAGCTTTAGTTCACCATAGGGAGGTGAGCCGGTATTTTCAAATTTAGACATGTCCACAATAGCTGAGACAACTAACCCTGATCATTTTTCTCATTCCAGAACTGTAACTACGTTCGGGGAGTGTGATGGGTACATAGGTAAAACCACTGCTGTTCGGAAAGGGATAAGGATGATGGGGCACAACAAAGAGAGATCTACAGTGGTTGAACCCTATAGGGTGTCCTCTGACTCCTCGGGCGAACAATGAAATTGATGAAATTCCACTCAGAAACACACCATACAGACACATCAAGACTGTTAGAAAATCAGTTGACTGGTCCATTTCCATCCATAAACCAGTCGTCTTTTTAGCAGATTCAAACTTGAGCCGTATCCCTACTATTAAGAACACAAACATACAGGTAGACAGTTTTCTGGGGGCCAACTTTTTGCACTTATCTAAAGTTTTGCAGAACCTTCAGGTACATCCACACACACAACACATAGTATTAGTGGCAGGTATCAACAATAGGCAACAACAACCCTACAAAACAGTCATTAAAGTTACAGGGCCTGTGGAGAGCAGCCCATGTGGTTTTTCTCAATGCTACTATTCATACACCCATCTTCCAATTTTCAGATTTTTTGCCACAACAGGAGCAGCAGAACCTGGAGATAATCAATAAATATATTGAGTCTCATGGGGATCCATTGTTTGAAATTAATAAGCTACTTTTTAAGGTCAAAAAAGATTGCATACATTGGACGGCCAGTACGGCACAGTTAGTTTTTGATTTCTGGACAGATCAACTAAATCTATAAAATTACATTCTAAACTAGACACCTTGAAAACACTTCAATAAATGGATCACAAGCTCATATTGTTGAGTTTGAAAAATGGATTCCCATGTGACTCAATATAAAAGGTGAATCAACACCTATTAAAGGTCATAAAAGGTTTTTCAACCATCATTGTCTTTTTCCATTTGAATTCTTTGGCATGGGTGTGTAAGATCCCTTCTTGGTCATCAGCAATATTTTGAAGCTATTATTATTAATATTTCTGTTTGTATTATTATTATTAATGTTACCATTTATTATTAGTAATATTATTATTATTATTATTATTATTATTATTATTATAATAAAATGGGAAGATCTTAATAGTGATAACCCCCTTTCCCCCCATTTTTTCCTTATACTTTTTGATTGTGGTGTTTATTCTTTTGCTGTGACACGTGTGAGCACTTATAATTTTTAGCACTTATTTTGTAGCACTTATCCAGATCCCTAATTTGATCTTCCTTAATTATTTTTGTTGAAATAAAAGAATATTTTATCAGTTTTTTCGTTCATTTACCTGTCATTCAGTTTATTACCTTTCATTTCCTTTCACTCTAACTTTCCTTCCTAATTCCTACCCTAACCCTTGTACGGACATGTTGGGCTTCATACTGAAATGTTGGATGTGATCTAGTATTTCAGTATAAAATCCAACATTTCTGTAATACATCTCAATTAAATGGTATGAGGGCCTTGTACAGACATGTTGGGTTTTATACTGAGATGTTGGTTGATTAAAGGATTTAAAGTTTAAATCTATGTCTTTAAAATTAATTAAATATAATTATATAAAATGAAAATGAAATTAAATATGTATAAAATAAAAATTACATAAAATTAACCATTCACTCTTGTACTTTGGTCTCACTGTTTTTTATTAGAAATTTGGGGGAAGTTAGATCACAATTATGTATGAACATTATCATTTTCCATAAACAAATTATTCGTCCTCAAAGATGTTACACTTTGATGTCCTCTAACTTGAACTGTATGTCAAATGTCCATTGCCACTCACCTGTTTAATTGACTCCTTGCCCTAACCCTAACTCCATCATGGGATATGTTGATGATGGAGAGTGGACAGTGGTGCATTGTGGGAAACGTGGTCGTGCCCAAATGCACAACATTATAAAATGGCCACACAGCCTTTATCCCAGACAGGATGCACAATTCAATGTGTCTATGATCTTCTGTACAAACTTTACTATAAGTACAACATACCAATAAAATAAACAAAGAACATATACCAAAATACTCCAAATGGTCTGAAACGTTCTTCTAAATGATTTCTACATGAACGATTTGGGTCGTGACACTTTTACGTGCAATTTGGGCTCCCATTCATTTTCAATGGGAACAAACTTTCACTTATAACGTCCAAACGAAACGTCGGACTGAAACGAAAGTGGGATCTGCCTGCCATAATTTGGGGTCAAGCTTTCCCACAGTACCAGTAGCCACGTCTCTCTATGACCTTCTATTCTGGAGATACAGAAAAAAGACTTCCAGGGCTGATATCTCGGGAACGCAAGGTCCCAGCAGGATGCAATTGGCACCATTTGGATCCGGCACCCCTGAAAATGGGGGGTAAGAGCCAAATTTCATCACTCTATGACCTTTCTGTCAGAAATTATAAACAAAATTTACAATCATCAAAATTGACAATCGTGGTTTGTATCATATTACCCTAACCCTAACCCTGCCTTCTTGATGACCAAGATGGCGGCGCGTGCACAACGTGAGGCTCAGCGTCTCACCAGTTTTTGTGTTTTAGCAGTTATTTTTTTATTCCTTGCCGATTTGTTCACTAAGAACAGCCTTGCTTTAACATTCTACAGCAGGCAAGAACTTTTAGACATTGGATTATGCCATTCTATTACTTCTATCGCCGATCTCCGACTCATCCCAGAGATCTCCAGAACACCGGAGGCTGCTCGCTCTGCCCGGCCGGCCCGGAAGTGCTCGCAGGTGGTGTCGAGACCGTAAACAAAGGCGGGGGAAGTGTGGCGGGCTAAGGGCTAAGCTAAAGCTTACGCTGCATCAGCTCTCTTTACCCAGCATTTTCCTCGCTAATGTTCAGTCACTGGTCAACAAAATGGGCAAGCTACGACTGCACATCTTCAGCAATAAGAGGATTATGGACTCAAACATCATGATTTTCACAGAAACATGGTTGAATAGTGGCATTCCGGATAGCGCTATTGAGCTAGCCGAACGCTATGTTTTCTGGGCAGACAGGACAGCAGAGGACACCGGTAAGACCAGAGATGGAGGACTGTGCTTTTATATAAACAAAGCTTGGTGTACAAACTCTGTTATCACTAGAAGACACTGCTCGTCTAATCTGGAATTTATTATGGTTAAGTGTAGACCCTTTTATCTGCCCAGAGAATTCACATCAACCATTGTTACTGCTGTGTACATTCCACCAGATGCCAAAATTGCAATGAAAGAACTACATGCAGCCATTAGCACACAACAGTCAACTCATCCAGATGCTGTTTTTATTGTTGCGGGTGACTTTAACCACTCTAGCTTAAAAACAGTGCTCCCTAGATTTCACCAGCCCGTTTCCTTCCATACCAGAGAAAATAAAACCCTGGACCATGTTTATTCCAACATACCTGGAGCTTACAAGGCTACCCCCCTCCCCCACATGAGACAATCGGATCACCTCTCTTTGTTCCTCTCCCCTGCATAATTACCACTCATCCAACGTGTGGGGCCAACAGTAAAGACAATCAAAGTGTGGCCAGTGGGGGCAGACACTGAACTTCAGGACTGGTTTCAACACACTGGAGCATGTTTGCCACTCAGGCTACGCTTCCTCTATACAGGATTACATTAACACCACAACAGACAGCATCACCACCCAGAAACAGATCACCATGTACCCAAATCAGAAGCCTTGGATGAACAAAGAGGTTTGCCTCTTACTGAAGGCCCGCAACGCTGCCTTTAGATCTGGTGATGCACAGGCCTACAGTACAGGCAGGGCCAATCTGAAGCAGGGCATTAAGAAGGCCAAGTACTACTACAAGCTGAGTATTGTAGAACACTTCTTCAACTCCAATCCCCAGCAGATGTGGCAGGGCATTCAGGCCTTTAGCAACTACAGGCCCATCAATGCTTCACCCCCGTCTACTGATATCTCCTTTCTCAATGAGCTAAACAATTTCTATGCTCGCTTTGAAAGGGATAATCTGGAGCCAGCAATCAAAATCAAGCTCCCAGCAGACGTCCAGCCACTCACATTCTCCACTAATGACGTCAGTGCAGTACTAAGCAGGATCAATGCAAGGAAAGCAGCAGGGTCTGATGGTATCCCCGGGCGTGTCCTCAGAGCATGTGCTGGGGAGCTGGCGGGGGTCCTAACAGACTTATTCAACCTGTCTCTAGCCCAAGCTATTGTGCCCACCTGCCTTAAGACCGCCTCCATTGTGCCTGTACCAAAAAATTCCACTGCATCCTGCCTTAATGACTACCTCCCAGTAGTGCTCACCCCCATCATCACTAAGTGCTTTGAGCGGCTGGTCCTGGCACACCTCAAAACCTGTCTTCCTGCCACCCTTGACCCTCATCAATTTGCTTACCGTCAGAACAGAAGCATGGAGGACGCAGTTTCCACAGCGCTGCACTCAGTCCTCTCCCACATGGACAATAAAGACACCTATGCCAGAATGCTTTTCCTGCACTTTAGTTCAGCATTTAACACTGTCATCCCTTCCAAGTTAGTCACCAAACTTGGAGATCTGGGCATCAACACATCACTTTGCAACTGGCTTCTGGACTTTCTGACCAACAGGCCCCAGCATGTTCAGATAGATCGCCAATGCTCTTCCACCCTCATCCTTGGCACCGGAGTACCACGAGGCTGTGTGCTGAGTCCCTTCCTCTACTCTCTCTTCACCTATGACTGCAAGCCTGTACATAGTTTCAACACAATTATCAAGTTTGCAGATGACACCGCGGTGATTGGACTCATCAAAGACAGCGATGAGTCAGCTTATAGAGAGGAGGTGGACCGTCTAGCTGCGTGGTGTGCTGGCAACAACCTGCTGCTCAACACTGCGAAGACCAAGGAGCTCATAGTGGACTTCAGGAAGGAGAAAGGTGACACACACACCTATTCATCTCAATGGAGAGGTGGTGGACCGTGTCACTAGCTTCAAATTTCTGGGTATCCACATCTCCGAGGATCTCTCCTGGACTACCAACAGCTCCAGTCTGGCCAAGAAGGCTCACCAGCGCCTCTTCTTCCTGAGGGCTCTGAGGAAGAACCATCTCTCTTCAGACATCCTGGTGAACTTCTACCGTTGCACCATCGAGAGCATCCTGACCAGCTGTATCACTATCTGGTATGGGAACTGCACTGTGTCAGCCCAGAAAGCACTGCAGAGGGTGGTGAAAACTGCCCAATGCATCATAGGCATTCCACTTCCTAAGATCAAGGACATCGAAGCGTTGTCTCACCAGAGCACGCAATCATAAAGGACTTTTACCACCCTGCCAATAGACTCTTTGCCCTCCTGCCTTCTGGGAAGCGCTACAGGAGCCTCCGGACCAAGACTAGCAGGTTTAGGAACAGCTTTTTCCCCACAGCTGTTTCTTTGCTGAACTCTGCGTCCACCCGATCACACACACATTGACTGAACACATTATTATCAGTGTATATAACCTTTTTCTGTATATAACCCTTTCTATGTACAGTTTACACGTGTACAGTTTACATATACAAATTATTTATCATAGTATACAATATCTTCCTCATTGCACACATCTAAATCATTGCACTCATTGTACATAACTCCTTCTCTGAATACTGTTTACATATTTAATTATTATCATGGTATAAAATACCTTCTTTATTGCACCACTACAATCATTGCACATTTGCACTCATTGCATTTACCTCCCACTGTATACTGTTTATATACTGTTATATATGCAAATTATTTATATATTTTTGTATATTGTTTATATATGCAAATTATTTATTGTTATATACTTATTATATATGCTAATTATTTGCACTGTGAAATGCACTTCTGGTTAGATGCTAACTGTATTTCGTTGCCTTGTACCCACATGTGCAGTGACAATAAAGTTGAATCTAATCTAATCTAATCTAACCCTAACCCCTTACTGGGGACACTTCCCTAAAGTATTCAGTTAAAGCCCTAACTGTCAGGCATGCATTTCCGGGTTCCGTGTTGCCACTTCCGGTTCCGGGACGCAACTTCCGGTTTTTCGATCTCATTTCCGGTTTCCGCCATTTTATGCTCCTCAGTCCTATATAAGCCAGCGAGCAGTCCATGCTCCTTGCCAGATGGTCTCTTCAGTCAGCCTTGAGCTTCTGAGACGTCATCCTGCCCTTTTTTCCTGCCCTTTTTGCCCGGTTCCTGTCTGCCTGGTTTGTCTCTGCCTTGCTTCAATTACTGACTCTTCCTGCTCTGTGTTTAACCTGTTCTCTGGATTTGGATTATTGGTCTGTATGCTGTTAATTACTCTGCCAGTCCTATGTTTAACCTGTTCCCTGGATTTGGATTATTGGACTGTATGCTGTTAATGACTCTGCCTGTCCTACGTTTAACCTGTTCTCTGGATTTTGGATTATTGGACTGTATGCGGTTGTTTTCTTTTACTGATTCTACCAGCCTGCTGTATCCTGGTTTTTTCAGTTTTTTCTATTGGAGTTGTCTGAGAACTGCAGGACTGTGTTCTGCATTTGGGTCCTCACCTGCCACCCCTGACAGTACCATCTGGCCCACATGGACCCAGCAGAGCCACAGAACATGCAAGCCCTTCTAAGCTCCTTGTCTGAGACCTCCACCTCTCACGAACGTCGTCTCCAGGATCTCGCCTCGGCTACACACAAACTGATCCGTCGCATGAATCAGCTTTCAGTCACTCCACCCTCTTCAGCTCCCTCGGCGACAACGACACCCACGAGCTCACCAAGTCATCTTCGAGAGCCAAACCTGCCTCACCCCAAACGCTTCTCTGGTGAACCAGGACTATGCCGCGCATTTCTGATGCAATGCTCAGTGATCTTCGAACTTCAACCCTCTTCCTTCCCATCAGACCGCTCCAAGGTAGCATATGTCATCTCCCTGTTGTCAGGCAAGGCCAAGCTCTGGGCAACCGCCGAGTGGGAACGTCAGTCTGTACTCTGCTCCTCCTTTGAGTCTTTTTCCTATGAACTCCGCAAGGTCTTTGACACCTCTGCTCCCCAGCAGGATGCTGCATGCTCCCTCTTTGAAGCTTCACAATGGAGCCTAACCGTGGCGGAATATGCGGTGGATTTTCGCACAGCTGCCATCGACAGCGGGTGGAATGCCACCGCACTCTCCGATGCCTTCTATCGGGGGCTGGCTTCTGAAATTAAGGATGAGCTCACTGCCCGGGAGCTACCAGCCGACCTCGACAACCTGATCGCCCTGGCTACCCGCATCGATCGACGCATTCGGGAACGCCAAACTGAGAGGTCAGCCCAACTATCAACCCACTGTCTCTCACTCCCCGCCTTCTCCTACCCTCCCTGTCTCTGCATCCAAGAGCCTTCCTCTCCCCATGCCATGGAGATCGGTCGTCGTCACTTATCCCCTGCTGAGAAGGATAGACGTCAGGCCTCAGGACTATGCCTGTACTGTGGAGAGGCTGGACATTTTGCCGCTTCCTGCCCAGCAAAAGGCCGGGCTCGTCGCTGAAAGAGGGGCCAGCGGCGAGTCTATGACCATCAGTCCCTTCCAAGCCACTGCTCAAGATCCGCATCTCAGTTGACCAGCAGGGCTACGACCTATCTGCCTTTGTGGACTCTGGAGCCAACTCTGAATTTATGGATCAAGACCTGGCTAAACAACTAGGCCTTGAGACGGTGCCTCTGTTCTCGCCCCTCCAAGTTCGAGCCTTGGACGGCCACGTCCTCCATCATGCCTCCCAACGCACTAAACCCTTGCTTGTCACCATCTCTGAACATCACCAAGAGTGGATGTCCTTTCTTCTGATCCCTTCACCATTCGCCCCTGTTATGTTGGGCTTTCCATGGCTCCAGAAGCACAATCCTCATGTGGACTGGACCAGCGGCCGTATTCTGGATTGGGGCACCTACTGCCTAGCCCATTGCCTAGGATCTGTACCTCCAACCAAGGTGTCTGACATGGATGAACCACCCCCTGACCTCAGCTCAGTACCCTTCGATTATCATGACCTGGGAATGGCATTCAGCAAGGCTAGAGCCTCCTCTTTACCCCCTCATCGTCCATATGACTGTGCTACTGACCTCCTGCCTGGCACTACCCCTCCTCGGGGTCGGCTCTACCAGCTTTCAGGACCCGAAAGAGAGGCTATGACCGAATATATTCAAGATTCCTTCACGGCCGGGATCATTCGTCCGTCTTCCTCACCTGCTGGGGCTAGGTTCTTCTTTGTAGGGAAGAAGGATGGGTCCCTGCGTCCATGCATCGACTACCGTGGGCTCAATGCCATTACTATCAAGAACCGTTACCCATTACCCCTCATGTCTACTGCTTTCGAACTCCTCCAGGGGCCACTGTCTTCACCAAACTCGATCTCCGCAACGCCTGTCATCTGGTGCATATTCGAGAGGGTGACGAATGGAAGACTGCCTTTAACACCCCAACAGGCCATTATGAATATCTGGTAATGCCATTCGGGCTCACTAATGCCCCTGCTCTATTCCAAGCCCTGGTCAACGACATCCTCCAAGACTACCTAAACCAGTTTGTCTGTGTACTTTGTGACATCCTCATCTTCTCCCGCTCCCTAGAGGAGCATGTTCACCATGTCCGGTCGGTGCTCCGACGCTTGCTTCAGAACCGTCTGTATGTGAAAGCCGAGAAGTGTGAATTCCACACCTCCAGCACCACGTTTTTGGGTTTCATACTCTCGGCCGGTAGCATACAGATGGATCCCAGTCGGGTGCCAGCCACACTACCATCCTTACTGTGGTGGACCGGTTCTCGAAAATGGTCCATTTTGTGCCCTTGGCCAAGCTTCCCTCCGCCAAGGAGACTGCCCAGATGCTACTATTACATGTCTTCCGCTTACACGGGTTGTCTCGCAATATTGTTTCGGACCGGGGGCCACAGTTCACCTTGAGATTCTGGAAGGAGTTCTGTCACCTCCTGGGTACCTCCATTAGCCTTTCATCTGGTTTCCACCCACAAACCAACGGCCAGACGGAGCAATTAAACCAAGAGTTGGAAACTGGGCTCAGAATGCTCTGTTCTGAAGACCCTACATCCTGGTCATCCAACCTCATTTGGGTCGAATATGCCACACAACTCTCTTCCCTCGGCAGCCACAGGCCTCTCCCCTTTCCGGGCCGCTTACAGCTATCAACCATCTCTGTTCTCCACCCAAGAATTAGAGGCCTCGGTTCCCTCTGCCCTCGCTCTGGTTAAACGGTGTCGACGGGTCTGGAGGAGGACCCGCTTAGTGCTTCCTCGTTCATCCAAAAGCTATGCTCGGTGGGCCAATCGTAAGCGCCACCCGGCGCCCCCCTACCATGTTGGCCAACGTGTTTGGCTGTCCACTTGGGATCTGCCCCTGAAAATCGCCTGTAGGAAGCTCGCTCCTCGCTTTGTTGGTCCGTTCCCGATCTCTAAAGTGCTCAATCCAGTATCCATCCGACTCAAGCTTCCCCGGGCCCTTCGCATCCACCCTACATTCCATGTCTCCAGACTCAAGCCTATCCGAGCCTGTTCGCTAGATTTTGGATTATTGGACTGTATGCTGTTAATGACTCTGCCTGTCCTACGTTTAACCTGTTCTCTGGATTGTGGATTATTGGACTGTATGCGGTTGTTTTCTTTTACTGATTCTACCAGCCTGCTGTATCCTGTTTTTTTCAGTTTTTTCTATTGGAGTTGTTTGAGAACTGTCATTTTTCTGTGCCATTCTTAATAAAGACTCTAAGTTTGAACTTGGACTGTGTTCTGCATTTGGGTCCTCACCTGCCACCCCTGACACTAACCCCAACACAGAATTGAAATTCTATCCTGAACCTCTAACATCTGATCCTGATTCCAACCCAAATGATCCACATGGATTGGAATCAACCCCAAATACCATAGTTAAAACTACAACATAAACCACAGATATGACCCCCAAACTTGAAACTAAGTAAATAAATCATTTTACACATAATCTACATTGTCTTAAACATCACATGATCAGAATCATACTTAATATCTTTCTCCTTCTCTCTCTGTCAAGCTATACACCCCACTCCTGAGCTCCCAGTGTTTGCCAGTTTCCATTGTGACCATTACCTCTACCCCTGGTCGGAGTCTCGTCGCTTGGTGGTGCCCACTGATACTGTGGATGGATCTGTGTGGACCAGGAGACGGCCATGGACAGAGCCACTTGGGGACTTTCACACCATCACAGATCTGCCATTTCATCTGTCAGCTTGTGACAGCAAAGAATTAGTGTCTATAATGACCTCAGAAACTACACTGACCTAAGAGTTCCTCATGGGCCATTGATTGCTGTTGTAGAAAGGACATTAATCAGTTACAGTTACATCATTTACTGTTTAGCGTCACCCAAATGAGGATGGGTTCCCTTCTGAGCCTGGTTCCTCTCAAGGTTTCTTCCTCATATCATCCCAGGGAGTTTTTCCTTGCCACCATCGCCACAGGCTTGCTCATTGGGGATGGATTAAAATAGTTTAATAATTTAATTTAATAATTTATTCTTATTTCTAGGTATTTAGTTATTTTTTTTAATATATTTTTTATTTTCATTTTTTCCCCTCCCCTGTCTCTGTTTCTCTTCTTTTGTAAAGCTGCTTTGAGACAATGTTCATTGTAAATGGTGCTACACAAAATAAATTGAATTGAATAAATCAACAACCTAACAAACATAAGTTAAATAAATAAGTAAATGACCCTGAAAAAGTAAACTGTATGGCTGATGCTTAAAACTAGACCTAATCCCTATCCAGACTCTAAAACCTAATACCCAAACTTAATCTTAAGCTCTACTCAGACCACAAACCATTTCCCCCTAGTAAACAAATAAAATATAACAACCTATTACCAATACCAGGCTATTACTGTGTAATAATTAGGTAATGACATAGCTATTACCTAGCTATTGCTAGGGTGGAACTGTTGCACAATGCCACAATGGAAGTGGGACTGGACCCCTCTCTTGAGTCAGATATCCCAATTTTACAACTGCACTTGGCCCTAAAGGAGTGTCGGAACCCAGAGCCCCCCTCCGGGTGGACACTTCAGGGTGGTCCTAGAGCCTTCTTCAATTACCAATATTATCCAATAGTCTTGTAGTTCAGATTAGAAATTGCAGGAGAAACAAAGAAATAAAGAATTCCTCCAGGCTTGGATGAGAAAAAAGCAACCGGTTTTATTTAGAAAAATATCACCGAAACTGGCACTCAAATACACAGATTCATGAATCGATGCAGTCAAGCACACCCCCCTTCACAAATCCCCCAGTACTTATACCCTCTAGCCCCACTACCTAGGCTTGCTGGGGTCGATTTTTTCTATGGGTTGTTTTAACTTTCCCCTAAAAAACAGCCCCACTTTTCTGTGGCCTTCATACAACCTATGGGTCACAAGTTTTAATATTGACATGTATTAGTTGCTGATCTATCTATCCTTCAGAACTTATTTAGCCAAAAAACACATTTATTTCATTACACCTTTACTTTATCACTTATAATTTAACCTACATAACCCACATGTTCCATATGTTTCTGTACTTGTTTGTTGTTCCTGTGTGGTTCATGGTGACTGGCTGGCATTTACTTTGTGGAATTTGCCACCACTTTTGTTATCACTTTTTTGCCACTATTTAGGGAGTGGACACTATCCTTATTTTATGTCAGGTTACCTATGTGACACAGCTAATATGGTAAAAGTAAAAGGGATAAAATAGCTCTGCGTTTAGTGAAGTGTAGTTTAGTTTGTTTTACGTTGAGTTTATTTATTTATTTAGGCTAGGAGTAGAGTCAGTTTACTTTAATTTAAATTTAATTTAAATTCCTAAATCCTCTATATTGCTTCAAGCCCTTTAAAGTCTGTGATGTTCCATTACGCTTACTCGGTGTGTTGTGTCCCTATGTTTACATTAACATCCGCCACTGCAATAATATTTTGCTGACGCTTCAATAACATCTTCTCCAAACCCCCTCCCGTCTCAGTACCTATTGTTTTGTTCTTACTTACGCCACAAGGAGTTTTACCAACTTTCCACTTACTACGGTAAGCTACTTCTTATTTGCATAAGATGATAAGGTGTAATATAACACCTGTATATTATATAAAGGTAGTTTTAACTTTAATTTTTCTAAAATAAACACTCCAGTTAAAGTTTTCTAAAATGAACACTCCAGTTAGAGTCAGGTCAAATAAGACCGTTATGGTGTTCTCGCCCCTAAGCCCAAGGATTCTAAATTTTGTCAACATGTTTTCTTGGTCTCAGTGGAGCCAACTCCATGATATGGTACGATGTGCTAGCCTATGCCCTTGTGATGTTTACGCCAAAGCCAGAAAGTTCGAGAATAATAACCCACTAACGATGACTCAGCCAGTTTTGCTCATCTCTATTTTTGTGATTTTATTTTTTATTTTTTTGTCCCCTATAACGAACCAACTGGTTCCCTACTCAGATTCTATACCTACGTTTGTGCTAATTTTATCTATTTATCATAAGTGTAACCATTGACTAATGATTATAGCAGGTGCTTAATATAGTTTGGAAGAATTATTAGATGACCAAATAATCAAATAATCAGTAAATTAGAGACGATAATTAGATAGGCAACATATCAGTGTATAACAATGAGAGTAAGTACTGATTAAATTAACTTGGTTATCAAAATAAAAATCATCATATGATTAAACATAACTGATTGAGTTTAATGATTAACCAATTTATCATTAATCATTATCTATGATTAAACGATTTACCTAATAACATCTCTGTATGTTTTAATGATTAAACCTGAATCTTAATGTCTTAATGATTAAAGGAAAGAATTCAAACTTATGCTTCCCTTACTGATTATCAATCGAACATACTTAATGATTAGATGTAGGACAAGTATAAGTTTCAGAAATTTCCCACAGGAGACAAGTCCTTTGCACTGCACACCTCTATTTAATGCACACCTCTGTTTAATGTTACTATTTAATGTTTTCTGTTCTCATGCCATATATGTACACTATATTGCCAAAAGTATTCGCTCACCCATCCAAATAATCAGAATCAGGTGTTCCAATCACTTCCATGGCCACAGGTGTATAAAATCAAGCACCTAGGCATGCAGACTGTTTTTACAAACATTTGTGAAAGAATGGGTCGCTCTCAGGAGCTCAGTGAATTCCAGCGTGGAACTGTGATAGGATGCCACCTGTGCAACAAATCCAGTCGTGAAATTTCCTCGCTCCTAAATATTCCACAGTCAACTGTCAGCTGTATTATAAGAACGTGGAAGTGTTTGGGAACGACAGCAACTCGGCCACGAAGTGGTAGGCCACGTAAACTGACGGAGCGGGGTCAGCGGATGCTGAGGCGCATAGTGCGAAGAGGTCGCCAACTTTCTGCAGAGTCGATCGCTACAGACCTCCAAACTTCATGTGGCCTTCAGATTAGCTCAAGAACAGTGCGCAGAGAGCTTCATGGAATGGGTTTCCATGGCCGAGCAGCTGCATCCAAGCCGTACGTCACCAAGTGCAATGCAAAGCGTCGGCTGCAGTGGTGTAAAGCACGCCGCCACTGGACTCTAGAGCAGTGGAGACGCGTTCTCTGGAGGGACGAATCGCGCTTCTCCATCTGGCAATCTGATGGACGAGTCTGGGTTTGGCGGTTGCCAGGAGAACGGTACTTGTCTGACTGCATTGTGCCAAGTGTAAAGTTTGGTGGAGGGGGGATTATGGTGTGGGGTTGTTTTTCAGGAGCTGGGCTTGGCCCCTTAGTTCCAGTGAAAGGAACTCTGAATGCTTCAGCATACCAAGACATTCTGGACAATTCCATGCTCCCAACTTTGTGGGAACAGTTTGGAGCTGGCCCCTTCCTCTTCCAACATAACTGTGCACCAGTGCACAAAGCAAGGTCCATAAAGACATGGATGACAGAGTCTGGTGTGGAGGAACTTGACTGGCCTGCACAGAGTCCTGACCTCAACCCGATAGAACACCTTTGGGATGAATTAGAGCGGAGACTGAGAGCCAGACCTTCTCGTCCAACATCAGTGTGTGACCTCACAAATGCGCTTCTGGAAGAATGGTCAAAAATTCCCATAAACACACTCCTAAACCTTGTGGACAGCCTTCCCAGAAGAGTTGAAGCTGTTATAGCTGCAAAGGGTGGACCGACGTCATATTGAACCCTATGGATTAGGAATGGGATGTCACTTAAGTTCATATGCAAGTCAAGGCAGGTGAGCGAATACTTTTGGCAATATAGTGCATGTATGTATGTACCAAGCACAAAAAACTATCTATCTATCATTCACAAGCTTTAATGATCAAGTGATTATTTCATTAAAACCCACTATAGTCCAAACTAATGCACAATGGCACTTATACTGTCAACAGAAGATGTCTAATATGTAATGTTGTAGTAGTTGATAATGGAAACTATTAAACATTTACCTAACATAACACATATTATCCTATTGTATTATTTATTTTTACTGTCCCTCTCTGGCCAGTGCTTTTCTTAAGCTTAATGCTACCTTGCGCGCTGTCACACGGCAGTAATTAACTACTGTGCTGTTGGCTGTACATACCAATTTTTTTAGGTCTGCCTTGCCAATGGAGGACAGTATTGTTTTACAACAGAACTGAGGTCCCCTCAAAATGATGCACGGTTGCATGATTTTATTCATTAAAATCTTAAATATTACCTGTTACAAATAGTTAAATAAGCACATGACCTCCACGCTGCAGGAATCAGGACACAAGCTGGCAAGACCTTTTAAAGTAATTTAATAGTAAAATTTCTTGATTGATATCATTCGTTAAGTGATTGACATAAATATAAATTATTATTGCTTTCATGTGGCCTCGTTCCTCATAATGTTGGAACCTGTAAATATAGGTTATGTTTTTGCCATTTATGGGTTTTTATGCTACGCTTTTTTTATTAGTATTTCAAGCATATCATGCAGTGTTAAAATTCTTATACATTATGAGATTATGTAGTTTACTATGTACACGTAATTTCATACATCTCTGCTGAATATTAAAAGTTCAAATGTTTTTTGCATGAAACATTTCATCTAAGAAGAGAATAGACCACAAGATGACGCTGTTGCTCTCATGTTGGGGTTTAATGCGACAACGCAATACAAATTTCAAATTTCACTTCCTGCATTTTATACACAGTTAGAGACAACAGTATGTGCTTGCATTCCTGGGGTTACAGATGTCACTGGTAAGTTTATCGTCTTGTACTCCCAAAGACCAAAGTTGGGTTCAGTATAACCCAAAAAAGCTCCTGACTAAGCCATGCTCATTCCCTTTTTCATTCCCACCATCTGGACTCTGTTTTTTGGCTTCCTATGTTTTGATGACTTTTACAAAGTGTCTCATTAATGTACAGATCTGTATGTCACCTTACTGGATTGTACTATTTTTTTATTTTGGAAGTTTAATGTCTTTTGGATGTAAGAGTTTCTGTCTCAGTATATACTGTTTATACTAATGTCTTAGCTTCAACACCAAACCCTAAACCCCAAACTCTTAATCCCAAAACCCCTATCTAATATATACTCTGTTTTACACATAAACTTATGGATTTTTTTCTGAACCTTTTTGAAATTGACAGTGTCACAATAATGTTTTGCTTTTCTAAGATGTTTGAACTTCTAGTGTTTGGAGTGCAGTCCAGTTCCCATCACTCCACATTTGTGTTCCATGGAACTAAGAAAATCAAACAGCAAATTTTGATCAGCTTCACTGTTCTGCGTTCTGTGTGATCCCTAATCTTGGTTTTGGTTGTGTGGTGTCATTTGTGGAATGTAACAGGCTTTAATTTGGTTTTTTAGAGAATTTTACATAAACATCAGGCATAAGAGAAAAAGAGACATGATACTAGACCCTTAATCTCACAAGACAACACTATGTATTTCCCAAAGCTTACTCCCATTACACAGCATGAGTCAATGCTGGACATTAGCATTCTATTAATTATGCATCTAATGCAATGCAATTACATTGTTTAAACAACAGCAGTCACACTGTTGAATTGTGAGCCCAGTATCATGAATCAAATTGTGAATGGAGTCTATCATTATACCCTTATTACACATGGCATGGAAACGGGTCATATGAGTCAGTAATTCAGGTTTTAATTATTGAGGCCTTAAAATTGTAATGAGTGAGGTGTCTGTTTATGCTGAACTGTGAAATGAATTTTTTGCCTGTTGACAATGACTATGTGAAATGCCACTGCTTTTCCTTACAGTTCATTTTGAATGATGAATCATTTTGGATGAGCTTTTTCACTCAGTGACTCATTGGTGCCTTGTGACACCTATATAAACCTTGTGTGTGTGTAATTCAAATTTGTGTTCTGTTGGTGTACGTGTAAAGCTTTATTGTAGCTGGTCATTTTCCAGAAGTGGGGATTTTTCACAGCTGCACAGATGTGTGTTAGAATGTAGGTGAAAGGTTGTTGTGCTGTGAACTGAAATGCAGCTGTTCAGCCTGAACACTCACTAACACGCACCACACGCACCACACTGCTCATACACACACCAGTAACTCCACACTGTTCATGTGGAAATTAGGAGCTTTTTCCTGCCCTGACCCCAGCCCTTCCCTTTGTGCTTTTACGTTCTTTTGTTTGTGTGTTACATAATCAAAAAAATAGCTGTTATTAAAAAATAACTTTAATTGTAGAAATGCTCTGTATTATTACATTTGTTGTTTCTCCGTAATATTTATGATTGATTCTGGCATTTTCTTTTATTTTCACTTTCACCTTACACTTTTTTAAACAAAGAGTTAAATGAAGAAATGAAAGGTTTGTTTGTTTGCTGTAAATAGTAGATCAAATAAGTTGTTTCAAAATAAACATGTATAATAAATGTATATATTGTCCTTCAAAGATTTTAGATTGATTTCTGTAAAGATTACAATAAACATTAAAACACACACACAGACACAGACACACACACACACACACACACACCTGCTCAAAGGAAAACGTTTTCTGGTGATTCAGTCCTTTTTCTTTTTTGCTACGTTCGTGTTAGTGACCTTTCCCCCAGTTCTCACACGCACACACGCGCGCGAGCGCATCTGAACTCGCACACAAACGCAAACGTTGCTCGTGTTGTAATCTTGGTTTTATTTATTACTCGACTGTAATTTGTCTTTAAATCTCGAGATGTTGATCATGTAACCCGCTACATTATTGCGTCAATGTGTACCGAAAGAGTTAAATTCCGCGAGGAAAAACTGACCAATCAGACGCTAGGAACTGAGAACAGTGCGAGTATAAATTAAGCAGAGAGCAGCGCGTTCGAGAGAGCGAGAGCGAGAGAGAGAGAGAGAGAGAGAGAGAGAGAGACACACACACACACACACACACACACAGAGACACAGAGACAGAGACAGAGACAGAGACAGACAAGAGAGTGTTCAGCGCGAGGATTATAGGGTGTTCTTGTACATTCAGGGCGAAATGAAGATGAAGCTGTCGGAGCTGTTGTGCATCACAGTACTTGTGAGTTCCGGTTCTGGTTCTCCGTACGAGCGAAAAGCTCCTGCAGTAAAAGAAAAACGCGTACAATATGCCGCTTGGGATGACGTCAACGTGCTCGCACACGGCCTGCTGCAGCTCGGACAGAGTCTGAAAGAGCATGTGGACAAAACGAAGGGGCAGATTAGGGACATTTCTGTCAAACTCCGTGTATTTAACGGCAGCGTGAATGAGCTCGCGGCACTGACACGACGCTTGCACGTGGAAAGTGAGGTTCTTAAAGCGCGAGCGGAGAGTCTGGATGAGCGCGAGAACCGGATTCTCAACATGTCCGACCTGCAGGAGAAAACCGGAGAGCTGCTTAGGGACAGACAAGGCGTGCACGACAGGATCGGTAACCTGGAGGAAAGGGTGGACAACATTGTGCAGAGAGACAGGCACGCGCTCACAAGCGGCAATCACAGTGACGCACGCGCCATTCAGGTACGTTTATTTCTGAATATTAGTCTTATTAAACAAATATAGTCGAATTTCATTTCAGTCCACCTGTGTGTGTGTGTGTGTGTGTGTGTGAGAGAGAGAGAGAGAGAGAGAGAGAGAGGTAGAGAGAGAGTGTGTGTGTGTGTGTGTGTGTTTGCGTTGGCAGAAGCGTGTTGTACGTGCACAAACAATAACAGTGGAACAGAATGAAATTTTACTCCAACTAATGTCATGATTGTAGCATAGAACTCAGATGAGTGAAGTTGATTTAGAAACGTGCATAGAGTTTAATTTCTGAGCCACACACAAGTTGTTTTAATATCAACAGTAATTTTGAGGTTTTTATTCTGACGTTTGTGTGTGTGTGTTAATCACTGTTATATTTTCTAAGGTGCACATTATATTTTATAAGGCCTTACATTTCACATACTTATTTTATATTTTGTAATTTGATTTTAGTCGTTGCTGGAGGCACAGAATCAGCGAATTGATGAACTTGTGGAAAGAATTAAACAGCAGCAGGACAAACTGGACAAACAGAACATTCGGATTCGAGCACTGCAGAATCAAGTGAGTTATTATGTTTAATAATTTCTCAATAAATCTATTAAAGTTCATTAATTCAATCCTGTTTACGTGTTAATTATTTATCTGCTTTACAGATCCAGATGAGAAAGGAGAAACTGAACCCAAGCACCGTTCGGACTGAACAACAGGACACGCCAACCTGTGAGCTTATTATTATTGCTAAGTATACAGTATATCTTTAGATGTAAGTGTTTATTACACATTTTATTACAGTTGATATTTACATTACCAATTATACAGCATTGACTTATATCACTAGTGAAGTACAGTAGCCAAAGTGTACACACACACCCATTTTTATATATATATATATATATGTATGTGTGTGTATGTATATCAGAAATTGTACATCTGTTAGGTGACCTGATAAAAGGGAGCATTATTTTAAGTTGTTTGGTGGATAAGTCTGAAATGCTTTGGAGTTGAGGTGGAATTATATGATAAAATGAGCTGTAAAATTTCCAAATAGGTGAAAGTTGAGGAGTGTTGATCTGATCCACAGAGATGCTGAGGTTTAGGTCGGATATCTGGCTGCGATCCAGATGGAATGCAGACGAATATTTTTGGCTCGTGAACTTTGTACAGACTTTATGCTGTTTGAGGCGATTTTATTCTGGCACAAAGAACACAGTCACTTCCTCCAGCAGTGTGACCTATCCCCTAGATCTGTCAGAAACACACACACACACACACATACACACTAGTAATAAAGCTTAATGTTTATATAAATTTGAATCAAAAAGTGTGCAGTTGTTTAATTATGAATAGATTAAATATTTTCAGTTCAGTGATTTAAAAAGCAAGTGGTGCATTTAATGGGTTTAATGCTGGTGTTTAATGGGTTTAATGCTGGTGTTTAATATTTAATGGGTTTAATGCTGGTGTTTAATGGGTTTAATGCTGGTGTTTAATGTTTAATGGGTTTAATGCTGGTGTTTAATGGGTTTAATGCTGGTGTTTAATGGGTTTAATGCTGGTGTTTAATGGGTTTAATGCTGGTGTTTAATGTTTAATGGGTTTAATACTGGTGTTTAATGTTTAATGGGTTTAATGCTGGTGTTTAATGGGTTTAATGCTGGTGTTTAATGTTTAATGGGTTTAATGCTGGTGTTTAATGGGTTTAATGCTGGTATTCTTGGTCATGTTTAGTGGCCTGTTTATTCCACTGTGTCTCCTAAAGGCTGCATCTCAAATGTCAGCACTCGCTGTTCACTCGCTGTGACGTCACACACACACTGCTGTGCACGTGAAAGAAGCATGGCGGGTGTGTGTGTGTGTGTAATGAACAGCAGATGAGGGTATTCAGCTTGGGAACTAGGGGAAAGGTCATGTTTACACACTCGGTGCTTTCAAATGTGAATCTTCATTTTGCTGCAAAGGAACAATAGCACACACACACACACACACACACACACAGCTTTTAGTTTAATACAGTTTTTAAATAGAAGGTTCTGTTTGTTTTAAACAGAACCTGTGCTGTATTAATTGTGTATTTCATTTCATTTTGTAGCAACAGCAGCAAATTGCCATGATATGTTCCTGCGTGGAGAGACAGCAAGTGGAGTTTACACACTGCAGCCTCGCGACTCATCACCGATCCATGTCTACTGTGAAATGACTTCTGGTACAAATTTAAACCAATACACAAAATAAATAGATACTTCAGAGGTGTTGTACTTAAAAAATTAAGTTTAGAAATCAGTATGAAGCTGAAAATAAATTTTTTTGCTTCATTAAATTTAGTAGCAACAAAAAATTGATTAAAAACTAAAATAGAGGTATACATGTTAAATGTCTATAAACATTTAAATAATAATAATAAACTATATAGCAAATAATAAAATATTTCTCTCTGATAATTGTATGTGTGAATAGATGCTGGCTGGACCATTATCCAGAGACGCCACGATGGATCTGTAGATTTTGATCAGCTGTGGAATGAATATCAAAATGGATTTGGAAACCTTGATGGTGAGATTCTGTTCAGAAAACGAAGGACGTTTTAGTAGTTAGCATTTAGCCTGTATTACCAATAACATTAACACAAACATTATTTACCTTACTGTCAGTTAAAGAATCTGTATCTCAAACTTATCATCAGGAATCTCAGAGGATTGTAAAATAAAGTCTAATTTCACACGCAGGTGAATTTTGGCTCGGACTCGACAAAATGTACCGTGTGAGCAAAGATGAAGATTTTATCCTGAAGATTCAAATGACTGACTGGAGAGACGAGCATCAAAGCGTGCAGTACCGTTTCCGTCTGAACGGGGAGGACACTAACTATTCTCTCCAAATTCTGGAAAGTTCTGATGGGAATCTGGAAAGTTCTTTAAGCACCGAGTCATCTAGTCTGCCCTTTTCAACCCGCGACAGAGACAATGACCGGAAACACGACTTCAACTGTGCCAAACACCTGTCTGGTGAGCACCGTGACCGCAATGGCCATCTGCACCACTGTAAGGAAATAGTCTAAGCTCGGTTCTAATGTTTCTTTTTCTCCTCCTTTCAGGTGGCTGGTGGTTCAGTAACTGTGGCCGCTCCAACCTCAATGGCAGGTATTTCATCACTCCTCCCAAACAGAGGCATCAGAGGAAACAGGGAATGTTCTGGAAGACCTGGCATGGTCGATATTATTCTCTGAAAGCCACAGTGATGATGATTTTACCTGTTCACTAACACTTTTGAAAGATCTTCTGTAAGATCATCTTAAAGAATTTATTGGTGATCAGAAAATCAGACCGGTCTCCTTTGTTAAATTTGTATGGATTCATTGATTTTGAAACTGAGAGAAACTACAATGCAGAAAGGCAGATTGCAGTGGTGAGCCGACGCCCAGTTCTGCATGTCAGAACGATTCTGTTCTGAACTTTCAAATACAAATCATGTCAGAAAGCTACAGAAATTGCAGAGTTTTTTCGAAGGTTTATTAATGAGATTTGTTTACCAAAAAATCCTGAAATGATGGACCAAACAACAGATTATCCATTTTAAACCACTTAAAGAAATGGCATTATTTAGAGGCATTTTCCAGTGAAAAACTCAAATAACTCATTTTAACTCTAGAAATATATGTAAAATACGAGTTCTTCACAGGAGTGTGTTGTTCAGCGAGTTTGAGCCTGTGCACATTCCTGCAGACCAACTTTCAGTCACATTGACTGGTGTTAATATTTTAACTGCTGTTTTCACTTTAAATGTTGAATTGTTTGTGTGTTCCTGTGTCTGTGTCAGTGCTGTATTATTTGTTAATGTTATACGTTGAAATATTTGTATTATTTACAATATAGTTGTGGTTTTAACATTTTTTGTACAGTTTTATTTTCTTTCATAATTTATGTTCGCAAGATAAGTCACAGTGTTACCATTTTTTACAAGGAGCTCATTTTTGGTCTTAAACAGACCAATAAAGCTTATTTTTTAAAACCATTCTTGCTGCCTCTCTAAAATTAATGAATCATTTGGGGTTGTGGAGGGCATGGGTGTGGTGGGGTGGAGGTTTGTAATGTGGGAGTGACTGGGTTGGCGTGGGGGTGGGGTGTATGACGGGGGAGTGACGAAAATGGCTGTCGGTGGGGGGGACGACAACACAAGCATGAACACGTCTACAGTCTGCATGCTGCCTGGTGTACGTGCACACACACACACACACACACACACACACACACACACACTGTCTCTCTCTTCCTCTCTCTCTCAGACTTCTTAAATCAATAATATCCAGTTTAATTCATTTAAAAAATAAAATTACATTTTAAGCCAAACATTATGAATTAAAAACGAGACAAATTTTAAATTTATATGTATCTATATAATAGTGTCTGATTTAGTTGTGCTCATTAGTCTAGTTTTAATAATCCCGGAAATAAAAGCAACTTCACACAGACAGCCACCCGAGTACAGGTTTGAACCCATAGTCTCTGTTCTGGTGGAGAAGTTTTTTGTTCTTTTTATTCTGTCATGCAGGATTTTACATGCATGTGTGCTGAGTGTGGAAGAGCATTGGTGGCTCAGGGGTTTAATGTGCTGGGGAACTGCTTAGAAGAAGATTACAACATTTGGTAATTTGTGAAAATGAAAGAAAAATTCATTATTTCTTCAGATTTATGATAACTGTGTTAGCTGTAAGCTGGGTGTTAACTTCCATCCAGTACACTAGCAATCACCTTTTTTCCAAACATGATCCCTGATTTAGCTTAATGTTTGGATGTTAAACACTAGATGGCACTGCTGGATATCCTTAACCATTAAAAATACTGTTGTGTTAATAAAATAAACAGTATGGGATGCTGTTGTCTTGTACGGAATTTCCTTTTTCTTTTTCTCTTAATTTCCAGCAGCTCTTTTTATTCTGATTTATGTGTAATGAATGTTTAACTGTACTGAGCTTCTTAGTAGTTGTCTACCTCAACCCCTTGAATTAGGCTTAGGATGTGTTTCTGTATGACTGTCACTGGGTTTATTTTGGTGTGTATTATATTGTGGATTGGACCAGAATGACAGAGGGGTAATGGGGTGATTCAGGATTTTGATCTTTGCCCTTGCATCTGGTTATGACTTTAGAGCAGATTATCAAGTGTTCTGTAATGAACAAATTTACAAAAGACTTGTTAAATGTTCATTCCTCACTAGGCAGTATCAACATGTACACATAATGAAGTCCAGAAACAGTAAATGTCACATGTAAAAATAATACAAAGAATAAAGAATGGAGATGACACTTTAACGTTTACATGGGTTTGCTCCTCAGTGTGTTATGCTGTTGAACTTCTGCATTTCCTGTGTGAACTTTAAATCACCACACTAATCCTCATGGCTGTATTTTTAACTCCAAGAGATTAAGAGTGTGTGAAGTGATTTAATCCCCTGCTCCTTGTCTTCTGCTCTGTTTTTCTTGATCTTGCGGACTGAAGAGTGGCCGTGTGAGGAATTGATGATTTTGGCTTTGTTAGGGTGTTTTTTAAGTCACAGATTAAAACTGTTATTTTGACTGAACTTGGAAAAATACTTAGGCCATATTTTGATTTCTTGCTCAAATGATTCATTATCTGTGAGTGAACATCTAACTCTTCTTTTTCTGTGGACCAGCAATGATGAACCAATCGAGACGTCATTTCAAACAGTTGATAAAGAGGCGATCAAGTCTTTTTGCTAGCATTAAACTCAATGCCAGCTTCTCACAAAGCATTGAAGAAGAGGATTGTGCTTTTCCTTTTTCACAGGACAGTTCTGTTAAACCATGGACATCGATGGACAGACTCGACAGTCCGGTGACTAAAGCAGAAGATTTAAAAAATCCAAGTAAAGGAAATAAACATAATGATAAAATGCCAGTGAACAGACATTCAGGAATGATAAGCCTTAATGTAGGTGGAAAATTGTTCCATCTTTCAAAACATCTGGCCATAAAATATCCTAAATCACGAATTGGGACTTTAGCTGTGTGTTCAGATCCGGTGAAGCGGCTAACGCTCTGCGATGATTACTGTGTGACCAATAATGAGTTTTTCTTTGACAGAGACCCAACATTCTTCCACTACATCTTCCACCTTTACTACAGTAACTTGTTGTGGGTGATGGAGAGTGTGTGTCCCATTCACTTTGAGGAAGAACTTGAGTTTTGGGGTTTAAACCTGAATGACACACCTCGCTGCTGTCGAATCCTGTACGAGGAAAAAGTAGATGAAATTCGAGACCAGCTGAAGGTAAATAAAGAACTGATGGCTGAAATCGAGCCTGTTCACAACGATGAGGGTTTTAAAACAATGTTTTTGGGGGACTTCCGTAAGACTCTTTGGGATTTAATGGAAAATCCATACTCGTCTGTGGGAGCAAAGTTCTTTGCTGTGTTGTCCACCACCCTTGTACTCATCTCGATTGTGGCCATGACTCTAAACACTGTGAGTGAACTGACAGTGTATAAAATTTATGGAAAAACATACATGGAGTTTGTTGAGATCATGTCAATTCTCTTTTTCACCTTCGAGTATTTCCTTCGGCTCCTGACCACCTGCGATGTGAAGAGTTTCCTGAAAAGTGCCCTGAACTTTGTTGACTTGGTAGCAGTGATGCCGTATTTTATCCAGCTGGTGTTTGAGGCGTTTTCTGATCAGGAAGATCTCAGTGTTCAGGACGACCTCAAAACAATGGCACGAGTAAGCAAAGTCAGCAAAGTGCTAAAAATTGTCAAATTGATGAGAATTTTTCGTATCTTAAAATTAGCGAGACACTCAACAGGAATGCGAGCATTTGGTTTCACTCTGCGTCAGTGTTTTGAGCAGGTGTGCTGCTTATTTTTATTTATTATTTTGGGAATCTTTGCTTTTTCGGCTCTAATGTACTCTGTGGAACAGGACGTGATGGGAACTCCGTTCAGCAGCATTCCAGATACGTGGTGGTGGGCAGCTGTGAGTACACGTGCACACACACTTACAGAACACACACATGCACTTGCTCTGGTCAGGTAAATAAACTGCAGTGTCATTTTATCAGGCTTTTATAGCACTGCTAAAGCACCAAGCACTTGCTTAATTGTTGCTAAAAATCATCTGTATGATCTGTATTCTGTATCAGTGCAGAAGCGTTCATCAGTGAAGAGACTCTGAAACAAATTAGTGTGTTTCTTTCACTCTGCTCTAGCTGAATTGACTGAACCACATTTGTGTGAATTTGCCAGTCCTGATGCAGGCATACTGTCTGACTGATTGCTTAAAACTGCAAACTGTACATCTGCCTATTTCCACAGATTGTTCACATAAACATTACATGATTTTGTGCTCAATTTCTTGGTTGACGTAAAACACCACCAGGGTGTTTGGCCCTCACATCCTTCACAGCTCCTGAAAATACCAAATCACCACACACAGCTTTCATTTCAAGTATACATCTCTGGAAAAAATAAGAGCCCACTGCAAAATAATGAGTTTCTTCTGTTTTTTCTTCCAGGTTCATGTATTGGTGAGATGAACACCATTTTTTGTGAGATGTTTCATTTTTGTGAACTGCTGACAATATTTCTTCTAAATTCAAAATATAACTATTGTTATTTACAGTGTATATTTAAAGGAAATGACAACACATCAAAATAACCCAAGATCATGCAGTTTCTTTGTAAACAAATTGTTTTAATGCTTTGGATAAATAACATTAAGAGATCAGTATTTGGTGGAATAACCCCGATCTGCATGTGTTTTGGCTCCATGATCTCCACCAGTTTCTCACACTGCTGTTGGGGAACTTTATACCACTCTTTTTTGAAGAAGAAAAAAAAAACAGCTCAGCTTTGTTGATGGTTTGTGATCATCCATCTTCCTCTTGATGACATTCCAGAGGTTTTCAATAGGGTTCTGGAGATTGGGCAGTGCTCTCTTATTTGTGCCAGAGCTGTATATAGATGTGATAACATTTAAGCCTTGTTTTTCTCCTACCTTTCACTCTCATTCCCTGCTTCATGTTACTACCTCTCATTTTACAGAGAAACTACTTAAATGCAGGAAGTGAAGGATAAAACATGCTGCTCCAGCACTTCCTGGGCCATGTACAACACTTGCCCATATCTCATTGGTTTGGGTTTTGTGGATTCCTGTGTTTCTCTTTGGTTGATGCTGAAACTGTCAATGATGTCCTGTGTGTGTTTATTAACTACTGATCTGATTGTGCAGTGGGAAAATTAGCTAGTTGGGTCAATCAAATGTACAAAATGAAAAGCAACCACTAATCCTGAGACCCTGTCTATGTATTCTAATAAGCTTAGTGACCTTAATAATATTGTAAAAATAAACATTTACCTCATTTGCTGATATTGTTTCAAAATTGCCTAAAAATTGAGGATACAGCTAGGCCATTGGGCTAGCTATGACAGCTTGATGCTTCTGGGATGTGAAAAAATTAATTATTGATTATTTGTTATTTATTTTCTCTCCTGCAGGTGAGCATCTCCACTGTGGGCTACGGTGATGTGATTCCAGTTTCATTTTCTGGTTGTGTTGTGGCATTTGGCTGCATTTCCTTTGGAATTATTTTAAATGGAATGCCAATTTCTATCCTCTTTAATAAATTTTCTGATTACTACGCCAAGCTCAAAGCACAGGAATATACCAACACTAAAGTCCAGCGCAGTCTGCACCTTAGAAAACGATTACAACAAAAGTTCGAGAATTGTTTTAATCCTCCAGAAAGTCAAATCGACAATGAATTTCAGCACCAGAAATGAAATTTTTTTTTGAGATGAAATTTTACACACTGGTTTATTACATTCTGATCAAATGTCTGTTTTCTGAATTTATTTTTAGTGGTATTTATTAATTAATTAAAATTGCACCTCAATAAAATTTCTCATTTTGGTTTTAGGTAAATATGTTATGCTGCTTAGGTGTGTATCATGTATTAGGTGTATATACTCATCATTGTCCTCATAAGGCATATAAAATAAATCATTTTGAAATAATGTAGCAGATGATATTTAACACATGTATTAATGTCTTAAAACTGAACAGTGAACACAGCACTGACCTGTGTTATGGAGATTTAATGTCCCGAACAGTCTAAGTGATTTAAGGATAACGTGTTAATCAGCTTTATGACTTAAAGCATTAACAGACAAACTAGAGTCTTTACTCTCTTAGTCTTTGACCAAGTTTAAGGAATGAAAAAACATCAGATAATTTTTTTAAATTGATTTAAAATTTTATTACAAAATGATAAACTTTCTGTTACAGCTACATGATCTAAAATTTTTAGTTGGAAATTTCAAATTAAATGACATTTTGTTGTCCTAGCATTGTCACATGTTTACATGCACACACATCTATGTATTTATCTGTGTAGCTCTTTATTGATTTCTTATATGATGTGCTGTGTGACTGTGTTCTACATGGTTCTATGTGTGGTTCTGAATACAGGAAATCATGAGCTTGTGTGCAGATGCAAATTATTGACTTGAATTTAAAGAGATCTTCACATTCATACTCTTATTATAGACTTGCTAAAATGCCATGAAAATAAAACATTATGTTCCAACTGAAATACATGACGCAGACAATGGACAATGTTTTTCAGCCACTAAAATCTCTGTTAGCATTCCTTGACCTAAGGCTGTCTAATAAATCACCTCATTTTTTATCTACAGCCTTGATGAACTTCACACAGATCAGAACATGATTTTCCATTTTGAAGGCCAAGTGTAAAAGCATCAGGCATGATGGTGATATAAAACCCATCAGATACTGAAATGATCATGGAAACTCCAGCACTGCACTGAAACCTTCACCAGTTCACTTCAGCAGAAACACAACATGAACATTAAATGGATCATCACTCTCACGCTTCTGTTAATTGCTGAGAATGAAGGGATTTGGGCAAAAGACGCACGAGTGAAGCTTTGTGGCCGTGAGTTTATCAGGATGGTTGTGACATTGTGTGGAAGTTCACGACTGAGACGCTATGCACCTGAGATTAGCCCTGTGTCCATCAGTGCTCACGGTGGGTCTTTAATCTTTATGGCAAGTTATATAAACAGAATTTTCGTGCTTTCAAATAGAGGGGTTAAGATATGAAGACTACAAAGTCTTCACTTTAAATTTATATTTACTTTTATTCCAGCAATTCGATACAACAGTGATCTGTTTTCCACTCTGACACAAATAAAGAGCGACAGTGAAGATCAGACAATCAGCAAATCACCAGAGAAAGGGTTAAACTCTTCATTATCATCATTTCTCAAAATCATGGAGTCTGCAAAACATTCAACCTCCAGGCTGCAGCGTGACATCGGTCCTGCAGGAGTGTGCTGCAGATCCGGATGCACCAAGACTGAGCTGGTTCAATACTGCTGAACATAAACACTCAACACTACTGAACATAAACTCTTTTTTTTCTTTGCTTTCATTGCTTTGTTTGCAGTAAATGTGGATGTCTAATTTCAGAATAACTTTCTGTTTGGTCTCATTGTGGTGATGTAATCAGAAATAAAACACAACTGAGTTCGTACATATAAAAGGGAATATCTGTGTAGTTCATGTAACTGGTATTTTGGGGTTTTTTCATATTTATTGTCAATTGTTTTAAATTCATTGACTGGTAAACAAATAATATGTAAATAAATCCAGTACATACATATGAATGAATAAAATTGATCATTTTTTTTGTATCCTGTTATGTGCAGCATAAATACGTTCACAGTATCTAAGGAATTATTATTCACAGTATCTATTATTATTATTATTATTATTATTATTATTATTAATTGTAATACAAAATATATCCCATAAGTCAGACAAATTTGCAGTACCATCTGGGGGCTGTGTGCGTGTGTGTTAACTTTAGGGGTATGTACACAAGCACCCTTGTTAATGCATAAAATTGTTTATCATTATTCACTAATCAGTTTATCTGTTTCTCTCCCATCCATCCTCCATCCTACTCATTTTCTCCTCCCTTTTTTTGCTCCGCCTTCCATCATTGTGTTTTCTGTTCTCTCTCTTCTTCTGTTCTCTCTCTTCTTCTTCAGCTTCACCTTTAGAGGAAATACATTTATTTCTTTAGCAATTTGAATACACACTAGATTATATATATATATATATATATATATTTTTTTTCTGATTTGTCTGATGGAGTTGAGCAGGAAAGAAGTTCCACTTTATGTAGGTAAAGTTTGTGTGTGTGTGTGTGATGGTATGAGTTGTTGGGTTTGTATTTTGCTAATGTGTTAACATCTAGGTTTGTTGTATGTATTTTTAGGATTATGTTAGATAGATACATAGATTGACAGGTAGGCAGACAGACAGACAGACAGACAGACAGACAGACAGACAGACAGACAGATAGATAGATAGATAGATAGATAGATAGATAGATAGTCATCACAGGAAAGATCAACTTCAAATGGATTTTTAAAATAATTCTTTAGACCTTTTGAGAACATGAGAGTTTTGAACCAAACACAGATGCTTCTATTTATATTAACTTTCACTGTGCTCACTTTGGAAATTGATATAAATTAGGAAGAACTTTTCCAGCTTTTGGTGTTTGCTGGTTTTCTCAGGTTGGTAAACAGCCACTGCTTTTTTCAGCTCCACACTTGTTCAAGCAAACCCAAACCCAAACCTGTAGCTCAGCAGCTCTACCAGTTTACCCATCTCACCATCTAGTACTTCTCCAAACATTTCAGACTTGACCAGTACATAAAGTTTCAAATTTAATTTCTATGTGTGTGTGTGTGTTTGTGTGAATCAGGGCAAGGCAAGAGTCTTTGTGTTAATTCCATCTCAAACAGAATCAGAGGAAATATTCGTGGTTTTAGAAGGTTCAAGTTTAATTCATATTCTGCAGACTAAAGTACACACACTGACCTACTTCATCACTCCAGGTAACTAACACTGATAACACCACACACACACACACACACACACACACTAGTATACTACTCTACACATTTAAACACTCTACACGGTTTCACATTGTTTAAATGGTTAACTATTAATTTCAATAAAATCACATTAAATTTTTTTTATGTAAACATACGCTGAGCATTCTGTTTTATTTCTTTAGTCATGGAAGCTGGGTTTTTTTCCCATCACTGGTGTTAGGTGACTTTTTCTAAACTAGAATTAGAATTAAACCCAATAACTATCAATATGATTTCTATTAATTGAACAAGATCTACAAATGTCCTAAAAGATTTCATTTAATTAACATTCTTCAATTTTTACTGAAATGATCTGCTGTAGTTTGATGTTTTATATGTTTCTTATGTTGAATTCCTGTTGTCTGCCTGAAATGTGCTAATCTTGTTCTGTGTGTGTCCAGGCCATAACCAGCCAGAGACAGTGTGTGTGAGAGCATACACACATGTTAGAGGTGTGCTGCGGTATGTTGGTGTCTCATTTCTGAAGTATGTTGTGGACGATGCACAAGAGATAGCGGAGTACTTTGTAACCCAAAGTAACCAGCTCGCCGCCATCGAATACAGTGATCTGATTGGTCGATACGATCTGAGTGACAGCAGTGTGCAGGCAGAGATGGATAAAAAAGTTGCACTCGCTCTGGCAAACCTGCAGACCAACCACAACCTGCTGAACCACACACATGGTGCAGCTCCGTGTGTGTGTGTGTGTGTGTGTGTTTGTGAGTGTTCTGTTATATGTCCAGCTGACACACACATCTGAAATTCAGTTAGAGTTAAAGCCGTGGCTGTAATGAAATTTTATCACCATGGAAACCAGAGACTAAACTAATTACACTGACAGCGTGATAGGTGCATTGGTGCAGCTCTGCGTGTGTGTTTCTGTTTAGTGTTTTATAAACATTTTTTCAGTTTTCCTGTCTGTTCAATGTCTGTGTGTGTGTGTGTGTGTGTACAGAGTCTCTGCTGCATGTGTGTGTACGTTTAGGTTTTGTGCACGTGTGTGAGTTCCTGCTCTCCCAACCTGGAGCTCTGATGGTCATTAATTCAGCTAATCAGGAAGGAGACACTCCACTTCAGCTGGCCCAGCGGACCAATCAGCACACACTGGTGCACTTGCTAACACAGTAAGACTCCCATAACACACTTTACTGTCACCAAAAGTCTAACACTAACACTGTAACACTAACAATCTGTAACACTAACACTGTAACACTCTAACACTAACACTGTAACACTAACACTCTAACACTAACACTGTAACACTAACACTCTGTAACACTAACACTGTAACACACTACCACTGTAACACTAACACTGTAACACACTACCACTGTAACACTAACACACTGCAACACTAACACTAACACCGTAACACTAACACTCTGTAACATTAACACTGTAACACACTACGACTGTAACACTAACACACTGCAACACTAACACTGTAACACCCTAACACTAACACTCTGTAACACTAACACTCTGTAACATTAACACTGTAACACCCTAACACTAACACTCTGTAACACTAACACTCTGTAACATTAACACTGTAACACTCTAGCACTAACACACTGTAACACTAACACTGTAACACTAACATGAATGCTGTAACTAACACTCTGTAACACTAACACTGTAACACTAACACTCTAACACTAACATGAATGCTGTAACTAACACTCTGTAACACTAAAACTGTAACACTAACACTGTAACACACTAACACTCTGTAACACTAACACTGTAACACACTAACACTGTAACACTAACACTCTAACAAACTAACACTGTAACACTAACACTGTAACACTAATACTCTAACACTCTAACACTAACATGAATACTGTAACATTAACACTCTGTAACACTAAAACTGTAACACTAACACTGTAACACACTAACACTGTAACACTAACACTGTAACACACTACCACTGTGACACTAACACACTGCAACACTAACACTCTGTAACATTAACACTGTAACACCCTAACACTAACACTCTGTAACACTAACACTCTGTAACATTAACACTGTAACACTCTAGCACTAACACACTGTAACACTCACACTCTGTAACACTAACACTGTAACACTAACACTCTAACACTAACATGAATGCTGTAACTAACACTCTGTAACACTAAAACTGTAACACTAACACTGTAACACACTAACACTGTAACACTAACACTCTAACAAACTAACACTGTAACACTAACACTCTGTAACACTAACACTGTAACACTAATACTCTAACACTCTAACACTAACATGAATACTGTAACATTAACACTCTGTAACACTAAAACTGTAACACTAACACTGTAACACACTAACACTGTAACACACTACCACTGTGACACTAACACACTGCAACACTAACACTGTAACACCCTAACACTAACACTCTAACACTAACACTGTAACACTAACACTCTGTAACACTAACACTCTGTAACACTAACACTGTAACACTAACACTAACACTCTGTAACACTAACACTGTAACACAATAACACTCTGTAACACTAACACTGTAACACTAACACTGTAACACTAACACAAACACTCTAACACTAACTCTAACACTAACACTCTGTAACATTAACACTGCAACACAAACACTCTGTAACACGAACACTGTAACACTCTTACACTGTAACACTAACACTCTGTAACTAACACTGTACCACTCTTACACTATAACACTAAAACTCTGTAACACTAACAGTGTAACACTAACACTAACACTCTAAAACTAACACTGTAATATTGTAACACTAACACTCTAACATTCTAACACTATAACACTAACACTGTAACAATAACACTGTAACACTAACACACTGTAACACAAACACTCTAACACTAACACTGTAACACACTAACACTGTAACACTAACACTAACACTCTGTAACACTAACACTGTAACACTAACACAGTAACATTAACACTCTGAAACACTAACACTGTAAAACTCTAACACTAACACACTGTAACACTAACACTGTAACACTCACACTGTAACACTAACACTGTAACACTAACACTAACACTCTAACACTAACATGAATGCTGTAACTAACACTCTGTAACACTAAAACTGTAACACTAACACTGTAACACACTAACACTCTGTAACACTAACACTGTAACACACTAACACTGTAACACTAACACTCTAACAAACTAACACTGTAACACTAACACTGTAACACTAACACTCTGTAACACTAACACTGTAACACTAATACTCTAACACTCTAACACTAACATGAATACTGTAACATTAACACTCTGTAACACTAAAACTGTAACACTAACACTGTAACACACTAACACTGTAACACACTACCACTGTGACACTAACACACTGCAACACTAACACTGTAACACCCTAACACTAACACTCTAACACTAACACTGTAACACTAACACTCTGTAACACTAACACTCTGTAACACTAACACTGTAACACTAACACTAACACTCTGTAACACTAACACTGTAACACAATAACACTCTGTAACACTAACACTGTAACACTAACACTGTAACACTAACACAAACACTCTAACACTAACACTAACACTAACACTCTGTAACACTAACACTGTAACACTAACACTAACACTCTAACACTAACACTGTAACACTAACACTGTAACACTAACACAAACACTCTAACACTAACTCTAACACTAACACTCTGTAACATTAACACTGCAACACAAACACTCTGTAACACGAACACTGTAACACTCTTACACTGTAACACTAACACTCTGTAACTAACACTGTACCACTCTTACACTATAACACTAAAACTCTGTAACACTAACAGTGTAACACTAACACTAACACTCTAAAACTAACACTGTAATATTGTAACACTAACACTCTAACATTCTAACACTATAACACTAACACTGTAACAATAACACTGTAACACTAACACACTGTAACACAAACACTCTAACACTAACACTGTAACACACTAACACTGTAACACTAACACTAACACTCTGTAACACTAACACTGTAACACTAACACAGTAACATTAACACTCTGAAACACTAACACTGTAAAACTCTAACACTAACACACTGTAACACTAACACTGTAACACTCACACTGTAACACTAACACTGTAACACTAACACTAACACTCTAACACTAACATGAATGCTGTAACTAACACTCTGTAACACTAAAACTGTAACACTAACACTGTAACACACTAACACTCTGTAACACTAACACTGTAACACACTAACACTGTAACACTAACACTCTAACAAACTAACACTGTAACACTAACACTCTGTAACACTAACACTGTAACACTCACACTGTAACACTAACACTGTAACACTAACACTCTGTAACACTAACACTGTAACACTAACACTCTAACACTAACATGAACACTGTAATATTAACACTCTGTAACACTAACACTCTAACAAACTAACACTGTAACACTAACACTCTGTAACACTAACACTGTAACACACTACGACTGTAACACTAACACACTGCAACACTAACACTGTAACACCCTAACAGTAACACTCTAACACTAACACTCTGTAACATTAACACTGTAACACCCTAACACTAACACTCTGTAACACTAACACTCTGTAACACTAACACTGTAACACTCTAGCACTAACACACTGTAACACTCACACTCTGTAACACTAACACACTGTAACACTAATACTGTAACACTAACACTCTGTAACACTAACACTCTAACACTAACACTCTAACACTAACATGAACGCTGTAACTAACACTCTGTAACACTAAAACTGTAACACACTAACACTGTAACACTAACACTCTAACACTAACATGAACACTGTAACATTAACACTCTAACAAACTAACACTGTAACACTAACACTCTGTAACACTAACACTGTAACACTAACACTAACACTCTAACACTAACATGAACACTGTAACATTAACACTCTGTAACACTAAAACTGTAACACTAACACTGTAACACTAACACTAACACTGTAACACACTAACACTCTGTAACACTACCACTGTAACACACTACCACTGTAACACACTACCACTGTGACACTAACACACTGTAACACTGACACTGTAATACTGTAACACTGACACTGTAACACTGACACTGTAATACTGTAACACTAACACTGTAACACTAACACTAAGACTGTAACACTAACACTGACACTGTAACACTAACACTGACACTGTAACACTGACACTGTAATACTGTAACACTGACACTGTAACACTGACACTGTAATACTGTAACACTGACACTGTAACACTGACACTGTAATACTGTAACACTGACACTGTAACACTAACACTGTAACACTCTGTAACACTAACACTGTAACACTCTTTAACACTAACACTGTAACACACTAACACTGTAACACACTAACACTGTAACACTAACACTCTGTAACACTGACACTGTAACACTAACACTGTAACACTAACACTCTGTAACACTAAGACTGTAACACACTAAAACGGTAACACTAACATTGTAACACTAACACTCTAACACTAACAATCTGTCACACTAACACTGTAACACTAACACTCTGTAACACTAACATTGTAACACTAACACTCTAACACTAACACACTAACACAGTAACACTCACACTCTGCAACACTAACATTGTAACACTAACACTCTGTAACACTAACACTGTAACACACTAACACTAACACTCTGTAACATTAACACTATCACACTAACACTGTAACACTAACACTCTGTAACACTAACACTCTGTAACACTAACACTGTAACACTAACACTCTGTAACACTAACACTGTAACACACTAACACTGTAACACTCTAACACTAACACACTGTAACACTAACACTAACACTCTGTAACATTAACACGGTAACACACTAACACTAACACACTGTAACACTAACACTCTGTAACACTAACACTGTAAGACTGTAACACTCTAACACTAACAAACTGTAACACTAACACTGTAACACTAACATTCTATAACACTAACACTAACACAAACACTTTGTAACAATAACACTCTGTAACACTAACACTGTAACACTAACACTGTAACACTAACACAAACACTCTAACACTGTAACACTAACACTAACACTCTGTAACATTAACACTGTAACACTAACACTAACACTCTGTAACATTAACACTGTAACACTAACACAAACACTCCGTAACACGAACACTGTAACACTCTTACACTGTAACACTAACACTCTGTAACTAACACTGTACCACTCTTACACTATAACACTAACACTCTCTAACACTAAAACTCTGTAACACTAACAGTGTAACACTCTAACACTAACACTCTAAAACTAACACTGTAATATTGTAACACAAACACTCTAACATTCTAACACTGTAACACTAACATAACAATAACACTGTAACACTAACACACTGTAACACAAACACTCTAACACTAACACACTAACACTGTAACACTAACACTCTAACACAAACACTGTAACACTAACACTGTAACACTAACACTAACATTAACACTCTGTAACACTAACACTGTAACACTAACACTCTAACAAACTAACACTGTAACACTAACACTCTAACAAACTAACACTGTAACACACTATGACTGTAACACTAACACATTGCAACACTAACACTGTAACAACCTAACACTAACACTCTAGCACTAACACACTGTAACACTCACACACTGTAACACTAATACTGTAACACTAACACTCTGTAAAACTAACACTGTAACACTAACACTCTAACACTAACATGAACACTGTAACATTAACACTCTAACACTAAAACTGTAACACTAACACTGTAACATACAAACAATATGTAACACTAACACTGTAACACTAACACACTGTAACTAACACTCTAACTTTAACACTCTAACACTAACACTGTAACACACTAACACTCTGTAACACTAACACTGTAACACTAACACTCTAACAAACTAACACTGTAACAATAACACTCTGTAACACTAACACTGTAACACACTACCACTGTAACACTAACACACTGCAACACTAACACTGTAACACCCTAACACTAACACTCTGTAACACTAACACTCTAACACTAACACTGTAACACTAACACTCTGTAACACTAACACTGTAACACTCTAACACTAACACTAACACTCTGTAACATGAACACTGTAACACTCTTACACTATAACACTAACACTCTGTAACACTAACAGTGTAACACTCTAACACTAACAAACTAACAATCTAACAAACTAACACTCTAACAAACTAACACTGTAACAATAACACTCTGTAACACTAACACTGTAACACACTACCACTGTAACACTAACACACTGCAACACTAACACTGTAACACCCTAACACTAACACTCTGTAACACTAACACTCTGTAACACTAACACTGTAACACTCTAACACTAACACTAACACTCTGTAACATGAACACTGTAACACTCTTACACTATAACACTAACAGTGTAACACTCTAACACTAACACTCTAAAACTAACACTGTAATATTGTAACACTAACACTGTAACATTCTAACACTGTAACAATAACACTGTAACACTAACACACTGTAAAACAAACACTCTAACACAAACACTCTGTAACACTAACACTGTAACATTAACACTCTGTAACACTAACACTGTAACACACTAACACTGTAACACTAACACTCTAACACAAACACTCTGTAACACTAACACTATAACATTAACACTGTAACACTAACAGTGTAACACTAACACAGTAACAATAACACTCTGCAACACTAACACTGTAACACACTAACACTCTAACACACACTCTGTAACACTAACACTGTAACACTAACACAGTAACATTAACACTCTGTAACACTAACAGTGTAACACTCACACTGTAACACAAACACTCTGTAACACTAACACTGTAACACTAACACAGTAACATTAACACTCTGTAACAAACACTCTGTAACACTAACACTGTAACACAAACACACTAACACTGTAACACTAACATTCTGTAACACTAACACTAACAATAACACTCTGTAACACTAACACTGTAACACTAACACTAACACTGTAACACTCTTACACTGTAACACTAACACTGTAACAATAACACTCTGTAACACTAACACTGTAACACTAACACTGTAACAATAACACTCTGTAACACTAACACTGTAACACTAACACTGTAACACTAACACTGTAACACTCTTACACTGTAACACTAACACTGTAACACTAACACTGTAACACTCTAACACTGTAACACTCTTACACTGTAACACTAACACACTGTAACACAAACACTCTGTAACACTAACACTCTAAAACTAACACTGTAATATTGTAACACTAACACTCTGTAACATTCTAACACTGTAACACTAACATAACACTAACACTGTAACAATAACACTATCACTAACACACTGTAACACAAACACTCTAACACTAACACTGTAACACTAACAAAGTAACATTAACACTCTGTAACACTAACAGTGTAACACTAACACAGTAACATTAACACTCTGTAACACTAACACTGTAACACTAACACTGTAACACTAACACTAACACTGTAACACTAACACAGTACCATTAACACTCTGTAACACAAACACTCTGTAACACTAACACTGTAACACTAACACAGTAACATTAACACTCTGTAACACAAACACTCTGTAACACTAACACACTGTAACAGAAACACTCTGTAACACTAACACTGTAACACTAACACTGTAACACTAACACTGTAACACAAAAACACTAACACTGTAACTAACACTGTAACACTAACATTCTGTAACACTAACACTGTAACACTAACACAAACACTTTGTAAAAATAACACTCTGTAACACTAACACTGTAACACTCTAACACTGTAACACTAACATAACACTAACACTGTAACAATAACACTATCACTAACACACTGTAACACAAACACTCTAACACTAACACTGTAACACTAACAAAGTAACATTAACACTCTGTAACACTAACAGTGTAACACTAACACAGTAACATTAACACTCTGTAACACTAACACTGTAACACTAACACTAACACTGTAACACTAACACAGTACCATTAACACTCTGTAACACTAACACTGTAACACTAACACAGTAACATTAACACTCTGTAACACTAACACTGTAACACTAACACTAACACTGTAACACTAACACAGTACCATTAACACTCTGTAACACAAACACTCTGTAACACTAACACACTGTAACAGAAACACTCTGTAACACTAACACTGTAACACTAACACTGTAACACAAAAACACTAACACTATAACTAACACTGTAACACTAACATTCTGTAACACTAACACTGTAACACTAACACAAACACTTTGTAACACTAACACTAACATTAACACTGCAACACAAACACTCTGTAACACGAACACTGTAACACTCTTCCACTGTAACACTAACACTCTGTAACTAACACTGTACCACTCTTACACTATAACACTAACACTCTGTAACACTAACACACTGTAACACTAACATTCTGTAACTCTAAAACTCTAACACTAAAACTCTGTAACACTAACAGTGTAACACTCTAACACAAACACTTTGTAACACTAACACTAACTAACACTGCAACACAAACACTCTGTAACACGAACACTGTAACACTCTTCCACTGTAACACTAACACACTGTAACACAAACACTCTAACACTAACACTGTAGCACTAACACTCTAACACAAACACTCTGTAACACTAACACTGTAACACTAACACAGTAACATTAACACTCTAACACTAACACTCTAACACAAACACTCTGTAACACTAACACAAACACTCTGTAACACTAACACTCTGCAACACTAACACTGTAACACACTAACACTGTAACACTAACACAGTAACATTAACACTCTAACACTAACAGTGTAACACTAACACAGTAACAATAACACTCTGCAACACTAACACTGTAACACACTAACACTGTAACACTAACACAGTAACATTAACACTCTGTAACACTAACAGTGTAACATTAACACAGTAACAATAACACTCTGCAACACTAACACTGTAACACACTAACACTGTAACACTAACACTCTAACACAAACACTCTGTAACACTAACACAGTAACATTAACACTCTGTAACACTAACAGTGTAACACTAACACAGTAACAATAACACTCTGCAACACTAACACTGTAACACTAACACAAACACTCTAACACTGTAACACTAACACTCTGTAACATTAACACTGTAACACTAACACAAACACTCTAACACTGTAACACTAACACTCTGTAACACTAACACTGTAACACTAACACTGTAACACAAAAACACTAACACTGTAACTAACACTGTAACACTAACATTCTGTAACACTAACACACTGTAACAGAAACACTCTGTAACACTAACACTGTAACACTAACACTGTAACACAAAAACACTAACACTGTAACTAACACTGTAACACTAACATTCTGTAACACTAACACTGTAACACTAACACAAACACTTTGTAAAAATAACACTCTGTAACACTAACACTGTAACACTCTAACACTGTAACACGAACACTGTAACACTCTTACACTGTAACACTAACACTCTGTAACTAACACTGTACCACTCTTACACTATAACACTAAAACTCTGTAACACTAACAGTGTAACACTAACACTAACACTCTAAAACTAACACTGTAATATTGTAACACTAACACTAACATTCTAACACTGTAACACTAACATAACACTAACACTGTAACAATAACACTGTAACACTAACACACTGTAACACAAACACTCTAACACTAACACTGTAACACACTGTAACACAAACACTCTAACACTAACACTGTAACACACTAACACTGTAACACTAACACTGTAACACTAACACAGTAACATTAACACTCTGTAACACTAACACTAACACTCTGTAACACTAACACTGTAAAACTCTAACACTAACACACTGTAACACTAACACTGTAACACTAACACTAACACACTGTAACACTCACACTCTGTAACACTAACACTGTAACACTAACACTCTAACACAAACACTGTAACACTAACACTGTAACACTAACACTAACATTAACACTGTAACACTAACACTGTAACACTAACACTCTAACAAACTAACACTGTAACACTAACACTGTAACACACTACGACTGTAACACTAACACATTGCAACACTAACACTGTAACAACCTAACACTAACACTCTGTAACACTAACACTCTGTAACATTAACATTGTAACACTCTAGCACTAACACACTGTAACACTCTAGCACTAACACACTGTAACACTCACACTCTGTAACACTAACACACTGTAACACTAATACTGTAACACTAACACTCTGTAACACTAACACTGTAACACTAACACTCTAACACTAACATGAACACTGTAACATTAACACTCTAACACTAAAACTGTAACACTAACACTGTAACATACAAACAATATGTAACACTAACACTGTAACACACTAACACTGTAACACTAACACACTGTAACACTAACACTAACTTTAACACTCTAACACTAACACTGTAACACACTAACACTCTGTAACACTAACACTAACACTAACACTCTAACAAACTAACACTGTAACAATAACACTCTGTAACACTAACACTAACACACTACCACTGTAACACTAACACACTGCAACACTAACACTGTAACACCCTAACACTAACACTCTGTAACACTAACACTCTAACACTAACACTGTAACACTAACACTCTGTAACACTAACACTGTAACACTCTAACACTAACACTAACACTCTGTAACATGAACACTGTAACACTCTTACACTATAACACTAACACTCTAACACTAAAACTCTGTAACACTAACAGTGTAACACTAACACTAACACTCTAAAACTAACACTGTAATATTGTAACACTAACACTGTAACATTCTAACACTGTAACAATAACACTGTAACACTAACACACTGTAAAACAAACACTCTAACACAAACACTCTGTAACACTAACACTGTAACATTAACACTCTGTAACACTAACACTGTAACACACTAACACTGTAACACTAACACTCTAACACAAACACTCTGTAACACTAACACTGTAACACTAACACAGTAACATTAACACTCTGTAACACTAACAGTGTAACACTAACACAGTAACAATAACACTCTGCAACACTAACACTGTAACACACTAACACTCTAACACTAACACTGTAACACTAACACAGTAACATTAACACTCTGTAACACTAACACTGTAACACTAACACAGTAACATTAACACTCTGTAACACAAACACTCTGTAACACTAACACTGTAACACAAACACACTAACACTGTAACACTAACATTCTAACACAAACACTGTAACACTAACACTAACATTAACACTCTGTAACACTAACACTGTAACACTAACACTCTAACAAACTAACACTGTAACACTAACACTGTAACACACTACGACTGTAACACTAACACATTGCAACACTAACACTGTAACAACCTAACACTAACACTCTGTAACACTAACACTCTGTAACATTAACATTGTAACACTCTAGCACTAACACACTGTAACACTCTAGCACTAACACACTGTAACACTCACACTCTGTAACACTAACACACTGTAACACTAATACTGTAACACTAACACTCTAACACTAACACTGTAACACTAACACTCTGTAACACTAACACTGTAACACTAACACTAACACTCTGTAACATGAACACTGTAACACTCTTACACTATAACACTAACACTCTAACACTAAAACTCTGTAACACTAACACTAACACTCTAAAACTAACACTGTAATATTGTAACACTAACACTAACATTCTAACACTGTAACAATAACACTAACACTAACACTGTAAAACAAACACTCTAACACAAACACTCTGTAACACTAACACTGTAACACTAACACAGTAACAATAACACTCTGCAACACTAACACTGTAACACACTAACACTCTAACACTAACACTGTAACACTAACACAGTAACATTAACACTCTGTAACACTAACAGTGTAACACTAACACAGTAACATTAACACTCTGTAACACTAACACAGTAACATTAACACTCTGTAACACAAACACTCTGTAACACTAACACTGTAACACAAACACACTAACACTGTAACACTAACATTCTGTAACACTAACACTAACAATAACACTCTAACACTGTAACACTAACACTGTAACACTAACACTGTAACAATAACACTCTGTAACACTAACACTGTAACACTAACACTGTAACACTCTTACACTGTAACACTAACACTGTAACAATAACACTCTGTAACACTAACACTGTAACACTAACACTGTAACACTCTTACACTGTAACACTCTTACACTGTAACACTAACACACTGTAACACAAACACTCTGTAACACTAACACTCTAAAACTAACACTGTAATATTGTAACACTAACACTCTGTAACATTCTAACACTGTAACACTAACATAACACTAACACTGTAACAATAACACTATCACTAACACACTGTAACACAAACACTCTAACACAAACACTCTGTAACACTAACAAAGTAACATTAACACTCTGTAACACTAACAGTGTAACACTAACACAGTAACAATAACACTCTGCAACACTAACACTGTAACACTAATACTCTAACACAAACACTCTGTAACACTAACACTGTAACACAAACACACTAACACTGTAACACTAACATTCTGTAACACTAACACTAACAATAACACTCTGTAACACTAACACTGTAACACTCTAACACTGTAACACTAACACTGTAACACTAACACTGTAACAATAACACTCTGTAACACTAACACTGTAACACTAACACTGTAACACTAACACTGTAACAATAACACTCTGTAACACTAACACTGTAACACTAACACTGTAACACTAACACTGTAACACTAACACTAACACTGTAACACTAACACAGTAACATTAACACTCTGTAACACAAACACTCTGTAACACTAACACACTGTAACAGAAACACTCTGTAACACTAACACTGTAACACTAACACTGTAACACAAAAACACTAACACTGTAACTAACACTGTAACACTAACATTCTGTAACACTAACACACTGTAACAGAAACACTCTGTAACACTAACACTGTAACACTAACACTGTAACACAAAAACACTAACACTGTAACTAACACTGTAACACTAACATTCTGTAACACTAACACTGTAACACTAACACAAACACTTTGTAAAAATAACACTCTGTAACACTAACACTGTAACACTCTAACACTGTAACACTAACACTGTAACACTAACACAAACACTTTGTAACACTAACACTAACATTAACACTGCAACACAAACACTCTGTAACACGAACACTGTAACACTCTTCCACTGTAACACTAACACTCTAACTAACACTGTACCACTCTTCCACTGTAACACTCTTACACTATAACACTAACACACTGTAACACTAACATTCTGTAACTCTAAAACTCTAACACTAACACTCTGTAACACTAACACTGTAATACTGTAACACTAACACTCTGTAACATTCTAACACTGTAACACTAACATAACACTAACACTAACACTAACACTGAAACACTCAAACACTAACACTGTAACACACTAACACTGTAACACTAACACTCTGTAACACTAACACTCTAACTCTAACACTAACACTGTAACACACTAACACTGTAACACTCTTACACTGTAACACTAACACTGTAACACTCTTACACTATAACACTAACACGCTGTAACACTAACACTGTAATACTGTAACACTAACACTCTAACATTCTAACACTGTAACACTAACATAACACAAACACTGTAACACTAACACTAACACTGAAACACTCTAACACTGTAACACACTAACACTGTAACTCTAACACTAACACTCTAACACAAACATTGTAACACACTAACACTGTAACACTAACACTAACACTCTGTAACTCTAACACTAACACTCTAACACAAACATTGTAACACACTAACACTGTAACAATAACACTCTGTAACACTAACACTGTAACACTAACATTATTTAACTCTAAAACTCTAACACTGTAACACTAATACTGTAACACTGTAACACTAACACTCTAACACTGTAACACTAACACTCTAACACTGTAACACACTAACACTCTGTAACACTAACATTCTTTAACTCTAAAACTCTAACACTAACACTAATACTGTAACACTAACACTCAAACACTAACACAAACACTCTAACACTAACAGTGTAACACTCTAACACTAACACTCTGTAACACTAACACTAACACTGAAACACTGTAACACTAACACTCTGTAACTCTAACACCAACACTGTAACACTCTAACACACTAACACTCTGTAACACTAACACTGAAACACTCAAACACTAACACTGTAACACTAACACAAACACTTTGTAACACTAACACTCTGTAACATTAACACTGTAACACTCTTACACTGTAACACTAACACTCTGTAACTAACACTGTAACACGAACACTAACACTAACACTCTGTAACTAACACTGTAACACTCTTACACTATAACACTAACACACTGTAACACTAACATTCTGTAACTCTAAAACTCTAACACTAACACTCTGTAACACTAACACTGTAATACTGTAACACTAACACTAACATTCTAACACTGTAACACTAACATAACACAAACACTGTAACACTAACACTAACACTGAAACACTCAAACACTAACACTGTAACACACTAACACTAACACTAACACTAACATTCTAACACTGTAACACTAACATAACACAAACACTGTAACACTAACACTAACACTGAAACACACTAACACTGTAACACTAACACTCTGTAACACTAACACTGTAACACTAACATTATTTAACTCTAAAACTCTAACACTGCAACACTAATACTGTAACACTAACACTCTGTAACACTAACACTCTAACACTGTAACACACTAACACTCTGTAACTCTAACACTGTAACACTCTTACACTATAACACTAACACACTGTAACACTAACATTCTGTAACTCTAAAACTCTAACACTAACACTCTGTAACACTAACACTGTAATACTGTAACACTAACACTCTGTAACATTCTAACACTGTAACACTAACATAACACTAACACTAACACTAACACTGAAACACTCAAACACTAACACTGTAACACACTAACACTGTAACACTAACACTCTGTAACACTAACACTCTGTAACTCTAACACTAACACTGTAACACACTAACACTGTAACACTCTTACACTGTAACACTAACACTCTAACTAACACTGTAACACTCTTACACTATAACACTAACACGCTGTAACACTAACACTGTAATACTGTAACACTAACACTCTAACATTCTAACACTGTAACACTAACATAACACAAACACTGTAACACTAACACTAACACTCTGTAACTCTAACACTGTAACACTCTAACACAAACATTGTAACACACTAACACTGTAACAATAACACTCTGTAACACTAACACTGTAACACTAACATTATTTAACTCTAAAACTCTAACACTGTAACACTAATACTGTAACACTAACACTCTAACACTGTAACACTAACACTCTAACACTGTAACACACTAACACTCTGTAACTCTAACACTGTAACACTCTTACACTCTGTAACACTAACACTCTAACACTAACACTGAAACACTGTAACACTAACACTCTGTAACTCTAACACTAACACTGTAACACTCTAACACACTAACACTCTGTAACACTAACACTGAAACACTCAAACACTAACACTGTAACACTAACACTCTGTAACACTAACACTAACACTGTAACACACTAACACTCTTACACTGTAACACTAACACTAACTAACACTGTAACACTCTAACACTAACACTGAAACACTCAAACACTAACACTGTAACACTAACACTCTGTAACACTAACACTCTGTAACTCTAACACTAACACTGTAACACACTAACACTCTTACACTGTAACACTAACACTCTAACACTGTAACACTCTAACACTAACACTGAAACACTCAAACACTAACACTGTAACACTAACACTGTAACACTAACACTGTAACACTCTAACACTAACACTGTGAAACTTTCACTAACACGAATACAGCAACACAAGCACTGTTAGATTGTAACACCTTTTTCCCTTTTGTCCTTCTTCTCCTGTTTTTCTCCCTCAGTCCTCCAAACCCACTGGTCACACCTCTTGCTGGAGTGTCTCACATTCGCATTAACTCATCACACCTTCTGCGCTTTATTCATGCCTCGGGAGTGATGTCGTTGACTGTGTGTGTGTCAGAATGTATGTCCACTCCTCAGCTACACTCAGCCATCTTACTGCTCAGACAGTGTGCTGTGAATTCTGCACTCATACACAAGGTGAGAAATTTACAGAACATTCAAACAGGCACATGCATTGTGTAACAAACAAACAAACTCACACACACACACAGAATAATAAAATTAAGAAGTCCAGCACCGTGATGACCTACAGTACAACAGTTCTGATATCAGTCACTGCTGATCACCTGTTTGCGTGTGTGTGTGTGTGTGTGTGTGTGTTTAGATTACATCATTATGTGGACATATACAGTGCAGATCAGATCAGGAGTCATCATCTTCAGGTTTGTCAGTTTAAATCTCTGATTACAAATATTGTGTGTGTGTGTCCTAAAATAGTGTCGTTGTCTCTCTTTAATCTAGAGGATCTTCAATCAAGAGAATCTCCTCACACTGTTGTCACACACACAGTTGAGAGTCTTTATTTTAAATATATTTTATTCTGATTTTGTTGTGATTTTGTGTCTTATAAAAATGTCATTGCATGTGATCAGGATTTAATCAGCAGCTGCAGCGACCCTGAAGATGAAGAACTTTTACTGTCCATCAGCTCAGGTAATATCTGTTGATGTTAACATCACAATGGAAAAGAAAAAGGAAAGAAAAGGATCAGTTTTATTTTTTTTGACAGGAGGGTCAGACACTGAAGCAGTTGTGTTTAACCATGAATCTACAGACATACAAAAGGTAAAATACATTAGATTAGAATTACATCTATAAAGTTGTGAATATTTTATTTTAGGTTTAGCTAATTTTATTGTTTTATTTTGTTTTTAATGTATTATATATTTATCAGTCAAATAAATACATTTAAATTTAATAAATATAATTTATTATTTATATAATTTCATAAATTAGAAATGTTTTGTTTATATTGATCATTTTCATCCTCAGGTCCCACTGAAGTCAACTACACTTTCCGTATTGCTTTGTGAGTGAGCCAGATGTTTTGCTGCATTCTGTATCATTTGACTCTTCAGCAGTTGCAGGCTCATTATTACGTTATTATATATATTTTAGCACTTTTCCAGAATGCTTATTGTTTCTCACTATAGAAGCAGAATGTCTCAAATTAAGGGTCAAGACCCTGGGTGAGGTCATATAATATACAAATGGACGCAGGAGAGAAACTCACAATCTCCTCTTTTGTTCAATTAATTAATTTTACAAATAAATGTTAGAAATACCAAAGACAAATATTGTAGTATTTTAACTGTTGCTGGGAGTCACAGTTAACTTAATAGGCTCAGTGTTATTTTAGTCTTCTTCACTGAAGTGTAGATCCGCAATAAAAATAACACATTTCCCCGTCCAGCTACTTCTATTAAACAAACTCTCATCATGTCGTAATGCAATGCTTCTCTTCTTGCCACTGTGTCTGAATTTTCATGTAAATGTCAAGTATAAACCAAACCGCTCTGCTTCACATTAAGGTTCCCATTAGACAGGTATTACAAGTCAGTGCAAGGAATGTTCCTTTGGTTTTTCGTCACTTAGATCGTACATATTTGTTACTAACAAAATAAGATGTTCAAATGTTATAGTCCTATAAGAGTGTTTAATATGGTCATGAGGGTGGAGTTAACAGGCTACATCCTTATGGGACTTAGAAGGTGTAAAGTTCCTAATCAATGGGTGTGGTTTGCATGTGTTTATTCTCTATTATATTCTTACTCAGGTTCATCAAGTCACAGCTCTCCATCCCTGTTCAGCAGCTGCCACAACTCCACCTCACACAGGTGTGTGTGCGTATGTGTGTGATAGATAGATAGATAGATAGATAGATAGATAGATAGATAGATAGATAGATAGATAGATAGATAGATAGATAGATAGATAGATAGATAAAGACAAAGAGAGAAATACAGTTTCTACACTCACACCTGAATGTGTGTGTGTGTGTGTGTGTAGGAGAAGGAGGAGTAACAGTGAAGGGTGTGGTCATGAGATGATTATAAAGAAATCATGGTCTCTGATTAGTCACTGTGTCAATAGTTCCTCAACTCCATGCAAAATCACAGGTGAGTGTGCTTCATTTATTTTTTCTACAAAAAACAGGCATTAGATTAGATATTAGCATTAGTGAGGGTGTAGATGTGTGTGTGTGTGTTATGCCCTGTTAATGTTTTTTTTGTGTGTGTGTGGTATTCTATGTGTGTGTATTGCGCACAGTTCCTGCACCACTGGATTATTCCGCTGAGTCGTGGAGTGCCATTGTCGGGTTTGAATTCACACACACGCTTGACAGAAAAACTGTAAAAAGACAAGAAGTGATCTATGGTCAGTTACCATGGCAACACGATGTAATCAGCATTCTATATTTAATAATATTCAATAAAAAATGATATCAATCTGGGTTAGTAACCCAGAAGAACTTTGTGTGATTAAACAAAAGTATGTATTTTAGGCGCTGTGATCTGATTGGTTTGTAGTTATTTATTCTTCTCTCTGATTGGTTAATTTGAGTTTTGGTTTCAGAGCTCATGCAAACAGAGTTTCATCACGTTCAGACTCTCATGGTGATGAATGATGTTTTGAGGCGGGGCTTATTGGAGGAGGTGCAGCTGGAACAGGATGTGGTTGGTCAGATTTTCCCATGTTTGGATGACCTCCTAGCATTGCACAGGAACTTCCTGACAGAGATGGAGAGCAGACAGCGTTCGTTAACACACCTGAACAACACCAAGAACTTCATCATATATCGGATTGGAGACATACTGCTACAGCAGGTGTGTGTCTGTTGTATGTGTGTGTGTGTGTGTGGTTGTGAATGTTACATGTGTGTGTGCATGTGTGTAGTTCTCAGGTCCATCTGCAGGTCACATGATGGCTCTGTACGGAGATTTCTGCAGTAAACAATCTGAAGCACTAAAAATTTATAAACAACTTCAACAGAGCAACAGGAAACTACAGCTGTTCCTCAGAGTGAGTATCAAACACACACACACATACATTAACACAGGTTATAGGTTACACATACACAAAGACACATACACACATTAACACAGGTTATAGGTTACTCATATTCTCAGGGGTTCAAGCCCCAGCACCGCCAAGTTGCCACTGTTGGGCCCTTGAGCAAGGCCCTTAACTCTCTCTGCTCCAGGGGCGCTGTATCATGGCTGACCCTGCGCTCTGACCCCAACCTCCAAGGATGGGATATGCGAAGAAAGAATTTCACTGTGCTGTAATGTATATGTGACAAATAAAGGCTATTTCAACTTTCATTTCATACACATACACACATTAACACAGGTTATAGGTTACACATACACATACACACATTAACACAGGTTATAGGTTACACATACACATACACACATTAACACAGGTTGGACATACACAAACACACATACACAAATGTACCTTAAAACTTTAGGACAGAATATGATACACACATACACCCACACACATTACAGTGATTGTTATATCACTTGTTATTTTGATTGTTTGTTTGTCTGTGTGTGTGTGTGTGTGTGTGTGTGTGTGTTTATTTGTACAGCAGCTGAGCAGTAATTCTGTTATTAAACGCAGAGAAATTCCAGAATTCCTGCTGCTCATTACACAGAGGATCACAAAATATCCTATCCTTCTGGAGAGGCTAATGCAACACACCAAAGGTACAATACACACCTGTTACATCCTACTGTCCTACAGGGGGCGGAGCCAAACACCGTAATGTGGTTTGTTATCCTGTAGGCGCTGGAGTCGAACATGACGATGTCATGGCAGCACTGGAGGGGGTGAGGTTTGTGTTATCAGGTGTTGAGCTGCATGTGGAGAAAATCCAGCGTGCACAAGAACTTGAAGATATCATCAATCGTGTGGACAACAAGAGCTTCACTCGTTTGAAGAGTGGAGAAATCTACAGCAAACACACTCTCTCACACACACCACACACACTCACACACTCTGCACAACTCACTTGCAGGACTACATCTGGCAGACTGAGAGGTGTGTGTGTGTGTGCGTGCACTTAAGTTCTTGTATGTTGCTTTTTTCCATAACTTTTAATCTAATTTGTGTGTGTGTGTGTGTGTGTGTGTGTGGTTCTCCAGATGTTTTTGCACTTCTTCTCTCTGATGTTCTGGTCTTCCTTCAGGAGAAAGAGCAGAAGTTCACATTTGCTGCTTTGGTATACACACACACACACACACACACACATATTTGTGTGTATGTGCATGAATTTGTGTGTGTGTGTGTTTGTGCAGGAGCAGAAGCCTGCAGTTGTCCCTCTGCGTGCTTTGATCTTGAGAGAAATAGCCAATCAGGATCGAGGATTGTTTCTCATCAGCAGTGATGCAACAGAGCCGGAAATGTATGAGATCCACACACACAACCGCGAGGAGAGAGACAGGTGGATCACACTGCTGCAACACACCACAGACAGGTATGTGTCTGAATCTGTGAGAGAGACAGTCATATGTGAGGAGAGAGACTGAGAAAAAAGACAGAGAGGACAGAGGGACAGACAGAGAGAGAGATGAATCTACAGACAGATATAAGCAGGCAGAGACAGACAGGCAGAGAGAGATGAAGAGACAGAGAGAGTTGGAGAGACAGATAGAAAGACAGATGGAGAGACAGGTAGTGAGATAGACAGAGAGAGATGGAGAGACAGGTAGAGAGACAGAGGTGGAGGCAGTGGTCAGGAAGTCGTCACTGTGGTGTGTTTTCTACATTAAAGTGTTCGATTCGTCTGGAGATAACTCTGTGACGTCTGTTTCTATTCATGTGATGTCTGTTTTTTTTTTTCAGTTTGCCTGATAATGAACTGAAGAATAATGAAGAACTGAAATGCAAAAATATAAAATCACTGCAAGGTACACATCTGTGTCCACCCATCCCTTATCTGTTTATCCATCAATTCATTCATTTCTATTCGCCACACACTTATCTGTCCATCATACCTCCATTAATTTATCCATCAACCCACCCATCCATTCATCCATAATCCATTTACTTATCTATTCTATCCATCCGTATCTATTCATCCATTCAAACTTTTTTAATGGATTAATGGAGTATATGTTCATAAATAAATACTTTTTAGTACACAGTCTAAAATTATGTGTCAAAACTCGAAAAGGATAAGAGGATGTGTTTGTGTGTGTGTGTGTGTGTAGAGGCTCTGTTGTCTCTAGATGTGCAGGTTTATGCAGCTCTGGAGGAGAAACTCAGGGTGTGTGTTGGGACTTTAACTCACCAGCACCTGCTCATCCAAACACACTCACACACCCCATGTGGATCAACACTACTGACTGCTGCACAAGCAGAGGGTAAACACACACACACACACACACACAAACACACACACAGTGAACATCATTACCGATATGTTGAATATGCACACACTATGGACATACACATAACAAATCTAACCAATTCTTTGTGTCTGTATTTTTATCTCTTAGTATTAAATCTGCTGGTGTGTATGATGTCACTGCTCTTTGGGTATCACAATTTCATTCAACATGGTGAGTGTGTTATTGTATAAAAATAACAAAGAATCAAACCAACTGGCCAAGCACCCAGACTCACTGAGCCTCATGTTAACAGCAGTACAGTGTTGCCTGGACCATTTGGAGTACTCAAAATTCTTTTAATAACTTTTGTCCAAGTTGGTCTGAAGATTACAAATGTCAGATTTGGTGATGATTGAAAAGAGTGGTGAAAAAACTGTGACAAAATCAAAGATGGTGAAAAATCTAATTAAGCAGAAATAATAATAGAGTCGGTTGAACTTCTCTCAATCCAGGGAATCCAGGGATGCCTGGTTTTTAAATGGACACATGGTTCAATAGTTGTGACCAGAGATGTACTTCCAGTTTAGGCCCAAAGAAGAAGAAGTGAAAAAAAGTAGAACAACAGTAGGGTGCCTCTGCAGCTTTGGTGCTTGGCCCCCAAATAACACAAATATTTTGTTGTTATTATTATTGTTACTGTTTTATTACCGTTTTTCTCAGTTGCTTTGGCACAATCATCGTTCTTTTTACAACCCTGTGTGAAATACTGCAAAACGAATGAATTAAAACATTATCAGCATTTCTAACTGCTTTCACACTGAATTTAGATCTGCACATAATTGTCCTCCACTGATCATATCATACACTGTCTTATGGAACAAAACTGATTACACTGTTGTTGCTCTTATTTTTATATGCATGTATCAGTATGTCCATTGTGTAAATACTTTCACACAAAATAATCCACCCAACAGTCATAACAGGTAAATATATATAGACCAGATTAAACATTTTAGTAAGATGGAGCTGGAATGCCATTAGCACTGATATAAGAGACCCCTGAAATGCAGTCACTGAGTTTATTCTAATAGTGTCTTGAGAAAATAGGAGTAATTTGTTTATGAGGTCATAATACACCTGCATGTCAGTGTACAGGGAGAACCTGGGATCTTCATATACAAGTTCTATGAACAGTTAGTCAGGGAGATAAAATGCTGTGGTCAGATAAAAAATAGGCCATTTCTTGTGGGATTTTTTCTCCTACATTCTTTTTGCTGTATCCGTCATGCTTAAAATGTGAAAATGTGTATGCAGTGCATTAAACAGAAGTGACTGAAGCAAAATGTGGAGAATTCATTTGTTACTGTGAATGACTTTTGACACATAGCATAGTGAATAGAGAGAAAATCTCTTTAAAGCTTAAATCTTTTCCCTAAAAAGCAATGATTAAAGGTATAATGTTTGTTTTTTTAATGAGTTATTTATAGTGAGCCTTATGTATAATGGATTATGGAGAGGTAGTAGCCTACTTTCAAAATGGTTGTGGCTTGATTTTAGAACTTTTGGACCATTTTAAAAATAATAACAATAATTATAATAATAATAATAATAATAATTGTTTTATCTTCAGCTGAAGAACTGAGCAAGAAACATCTGAAACAGAAGGAACCTCTTATACTAAAGGTAATAATAATCATAATAATAATTCAAACAGTCTGACTAACATTGCTAATTGGCTAATATGCTTAGTGATATATGTGACAAATAAATTTGGGATTTATAACTTCTGAAAACATAAATTTACATGTGTGTGTGTGTCGGGTGGGCGGTGTCTGACTACAGGTGGTGGACTGTGTGCGGAGTTTAACTCAGATCATGTACAGCCTGCAGGTCTGTATGTACAATATATTTGTATTCATGTATTTTGTATTTATTCATGTAGTTTGTATTTCATGATTTATTAATTTAAATATGTACATATGCAAATATTGCTTTGTAAATAATGGTAATGTAGATGACTGTATAGGTGTAAATGAGATTATGTAAATGAGATTATGGAACTGACACAGGCTGCAGTTATGATGCAGGACAGTGTGTACGAGGTTCAGAAACTCCTGATTGTGGAGGAAGAAACTCAGCAGCCTGACACTGATGGGAAGGTGGGTGTGGCTTAATAAAAAGGCAGTATGGGTGTGGCTTAATGGATTATTGAACATTGTGTAATGTGTATTGTGTGTGTTTGTTAATGCTGTTTAACGTGTAATTATGAATGCTGTAAAAGATAGTGTGTATTTATGAAAACTGTGTAATGTGTGTGTGTGTGTTTGTGTTAATTAAGACTGTGTAATGTCTGTGTTATATTGAATGCTGTGTAATGTGTGTGTGTGTCTGTGTGTGTGTGTGCATGTGTAACGTGGTCTGTGTGTTAATAAATGCTGTATTCAGGTTGATGACAGGAGTCTGTGCCAGTGGAATGTGGAGCAGAGAGCCAGTGAAGAAATTGACAGGATGAAAACAGAGAAGGAGGATCTGGAGGTGGAGCTTCAGCAATGGGCGGAGCGATCTCAGGCTCTGAGAGAGGAGGAAGCAGGGGTGGAGCAAGAACGAAGGCGAATCCAACAAGATGAGAAACGAATAAGGAAAGAGAGAGAGAGGATGCAGAGGAAACTCCACCTCTCACAGCTAAACTCCACTAATCGCCAACACAGCCTGTCCATCATCCCACTGGACAAATAAGTGTGTGTGTGTTTATACTTAACACCTAGTAATTATAACCCCAACCTTCTTCATAACTGCTTACCTCTCACCAGTTATAGGGGGTTAGTTTATGAATTTGTAGAGTAGTACACATACACTATGCTGTAAAGGTGTATATGTATATTTACTTTGTAAACATAGTGATATGGTAGTGTGAATATTTAGTATGGGTGTAGTGTATTGTGTGTATATAATAACTGTGTAGTAAGTATATGTAGTGAAGGTGTAGCTTGTACATGTAGTGATTGGTGCAGTGTGTATATGCAATGAGGGTTTAGGGGGTACATGAAGGGAGTGTGTAGTATGTACATGTAGTGAGGATGTAGTGTGTATAGATAGATAGATAGATAGATAGATAGATAGATAGATAGATAGATCGATAGATCGATAGATCGATAGATAGATACTTTATTCATTCCAAAGGGAAATTTAAACGTATATGTAAGGAGTGTGTAGTATGTACATGTAGGGAGGGTGCAGGTGATGGTGTAGAGTGTATAAGTGTGTTTATTTGTGTAAATATTATGTCTAATAAATATCACTGTGAATTTGTGTTTATTAATGGAGTTATGTCACTATGCAAAAGAGGCCTAGTCACTAACACAGATGAGTTCAGTGTAGCGTTAACTTTAACTCTTTAACAGTCAGGAATGAACTCTGCAGTCACAAATAGTTATTACAGTGTTACAGCGCTGTACCGACATCTGGTGGCCAGAATGTAGCATAGCAGCTGTGTCATGTGCGTGACTGACAGTTTGTGTCTATCACGCTTTAGTTACAGCCATAACATACTCACCTCATACTTCACTGTGGTCAGAGTATTTTAACATATCAACAGTTACACACTCAAGGACCTGAAAGAGACGGAACTGACACTCAAACATTCAAGGCATGAAACCGGATCATATTTCAAGTTTACAATCCATGTATGTTTGTCAGAATGTAATTCCAGCCTGAAAGCACTACAGATGCGTTAGGCTAAGGGTTTATGCTGACATGGGTCTAATTTATTTATTTATCTATTTCACACACAGCTTGTTTGTTGATTAGTAAGACTTCAATGCTATTCTGATTTTTTAGTATTTTATTCAGGTGCTGTTTGTGGTCACTGTGTTTCCATGCAAACTTTAAAAAGCTGATTACGCAGACTGATGACTGTGGAAAGGGAGTTGAATTATGACCAGTAGGTGGTGCTATGTGATCACACTGTGTACCCTATATCAGTGGTTTCTAACCTTTTTTGTCTGAGACCCCCTTTTTCCCATGAAAATATTTTAGGGCCCCCCTTCACATTTAATGATATTATCGTTCTTGTAAGATTGCAGCAAGGATGACAAAAAAAATGTTGTTTTCTAACAAACGGTATGTTTATCACTATAACCAGATATGTTTGTGCACAAATAATAGCCTATATATAATATTGAAAATACAATAACAAAAACATCAGCAGGCCATTTGTAATATAAAAACATAAGCCTAGGAATAGCCTATAAATTGGCCCTATTTGGAATGCAATAACAAAAATATCAGTATTTTCACTGGTGTTTAGGAAAAAAAGAATGAATATAGGCTATTACAAAATGACTGCTGTCTGGCTCCTCAATACTTACATGTTATTTGTGAGGCTTTATCAATCAGTGTGGGGATTGCTGCTGGCAGTGAGTAATAATTTTGTCAATGGAGAGATCTTTGACAGGGCAAGACGCATATCATCCTCAAGGGTCAGTCTGGCCCTGTATTTGGTTTTAAGGCCTGTCATGGTTGAAAACCCAGCTTCACAAAGGTAGGTGGTGCTAAAGGGAATCAGCACCTTCATTGCAGCTGTGTGACAGACTGGGTGTTCTTCTGCAATTTCAGACCAGAATGATTCCAATGGAACCTTTCAGGCTGGCATCAGAGGATATTTCTATAACCTCTTCCAGCAGTCTTGATCGCAGAGTAGCTGAAAGCTTTGCTTCAGTGTTCTCAGTGAAGGGGTTTCTGATCCACAGAAAATCAGCTGCCTGCTCCTCAGTTAGAGCTGGGAAATAATTATCAAATTTCTCCAGGACCTTTGATAGATGCACTGTTATTTGACGTTCAATGTCTGCAATAAATGCATGGGTGTGCTGTCACTGATTCCGGAGGAGACACAGGTTTTCCACATGTGTAGTTTTCTTTTGAAAGCCTCTATTCATTCATGCTGCACCAGTGTTTATGTTTGCACTCTCCTACTGATCCTCCAGCACAACTCCACTGATCCAGCATCTCTCAGGGTATGAAGAAGACCTGCATCAACACACTTCACAGTTCTGCACCCAGGTGGAGGAATGAACTTCCCCAAGATCTGTGAACAGCTGAGTCATTGGTTCTTCCCAAAGTTTTCAGTGGGGTTGAGGTCAGAGTTCTGTGCAGGAGACTTTAAACTTACACCATGTTTTCATGGAGCTGGTTTTGTGCACAGGGGCATTGTCATGCTGGAGCAGATTTGGGCCTATTAGTTATATAGAGTGTTTTCATTTAATAATACATCTAACACAAACAGAATATCTATAATGGCTGGTGATTTTTCTTGGACCTTCATCATCTCCACTGTCCACAACACTGCTGGTTGTTCTATTTGCACATAATGGAGATTCAGAAACACCATTTTCCAATTGAATTTAACTAAAATGGATTTCATGGGGATTAAAATACATAACTGAATAATTGTCCATTGTATGAATAATACAATAAAATAATGGAAATAGACATATTTAGCAGATAAACTTGAATAAAGTCCTGACTTTGCCGTACACCCACATACGCATTTAATTGTATAATATTTCATTATTTCAAATCCGAGAAGGGAGGGGCGTTGCGGCTTTACAAATCGGAAATAAAAGAACAGCAGCACTTCCGGTTGATTTCTGGTGTGTGTGTGTGTGTGTGTGTGTGTAAGGTGCGGGGTCTCGCGCTGTAACGGTGCGGGTGAAGCTGCAGCTCCATCATGGTGAAGATCAGCTGCGCGGCAATAAACGGCGTTAAAGCCGAGAAAGAGGAGCGCGAGGGACCGGAGCGCATCTACATCCCGCCGCAGCATGTGAGATAATTACAGGCTTCTTTATCATCATCATCATCACCATCATCATCATAATCTTTATAACATTCATTAATATTGTTAATATAAATACCCTGATACATTTTGTCATGTATCTTCATGTATAATAAACGGTCGCGTGCCGGGGAGGAGTAGACCTGCACCAGCGGTTAAAGCTTTGATCCTCACACTAAATATTATTATAGAAAATAATAATGTCCGTTATTACACAACCACACATACACACACCGCAGATGGACTGATTAATAATGTAGAAAATGTAAATGTATTTCTGTAAATCTGTAAACATGTAATCATATAAATGTACACATTTTGGCTATGGAACACTTGACGTCATGCTTCTGGGTTCCGCAGTGACGTGTGCAGATCCGATTGGTACATTTATACTTTTATCTCAGCTCTGAAAAAAAATGCTTTCATGTGTGTGTGTGTGTGTGTGTGTGTGTGTGTGTGTGTGACATGACCGTAACACACTGTATGTGTTGTTAGACCAGCAGGCCGGACCAATTACTCTCTCTCTCTCTCTCTCTCTCTCTCTCTCTCTCTCGCTGCAGGTGGGCGTGTTCCGGCGATCGTCTCTGAGTGGACTTTGTTGTTTACTGATTGCTCTCATCATTAGCACCTGCAGCCTGGTGTACGCCTCAGTCTACATCTACCGCTATTATATTGTCCCTCAGGTACACACACGCACACACATACACGATACATGATTTAATAAATGTGTTCTTTTTGATAGACATTACACTGATCAGCAATAACATTATGACCAGCAGTCTAATATTGTGTTGGTCCCCCTTTTGCTGCCAAATCATCCCTGACCCGTCGAGGCATGGACTCCACTAGATCCCTGAAGGTGTGCTGTGGTATTTGGCACCAAGATGTTAGCAGCAGATCCTTTAAGTCCTGTATGTTGTTAGGTGTGGTCTCTATGGGACAGACTTGTTTGTCCAGCACATCCCACAGATGCTGGATTGGACTGAGATCTGGGGAATTTGGAGGCCAAGTCAACACCTCAAACTGGTTGTTGTGGTCATCAAACCATTCCTGAACCATTTCTGCTTTGTGGCACAGCGCATTATCCTCTGAAAGAGACCACAGCCATCAGGGAATACTGTTTCCATGAAAGGGTGTAGATGATCTGTAACAATGCTTGGGTAGGTGGTACGTGTCAAAGGAACATCGACATGGATGCAGGACCCAAGGTTTCCCAGCAGAACACTGACCAAAGCAGGACACTGCCTCCACCGGCTCACCTTCTTCCCATAGTGCATCCTCGTGCCATGTGTTCCCCAGGTAAGAGACGCACACGCACCCGGCCATCCACGTGATGTAAAAGAAAACGTGATTCATCAGACCAGGCCACCTTCTTCCATTGCTCCGTGGTCCAGTTCTGATGCTCATGTGCATCAGTGAGCCTTGGCCGGCATGACCTGACCTTCCTTGGACCACTTTTGATAGATACTGACCACTGCAGACCAGGAACACCCCACAAGAGCTGCAATTTTGAAGATGCTCTGATCCAGTGGTCTAGCCATCACAATTTAGTCCTTTTCACCAAACTCACTCAAATCCTTACACTTGTCCATTTTTCCTGCTTTTAACATCAACTTTGAGGACAAAATGTTCACTTGCTACCTAATATATCCCACCCACTAACAGGTGCCATGATGAGTATGCTGCTCACAATGTTATGGCTGAACGGTGTATAAAAACATGCAGTTCAAGAGAAATAAAAAGTATTGTTCATTTTGTGTGTGTATGTGGGGGGGTGGGTGTAGGCAAATGAGTCTCAGTTCCGGTGCAATGTGTATTATGAAGATAATCTGAAGGCACCCCAGCACAATCGGGAGGAACTGCAGGAGAATGTCAACATCAACCTGCAGAGCAACTATGAGAGGATTAGCATCAATGCTGGCAACACAAACCCACGCACACGCCCTGCCACCATTATACATGACTTCACCAAGGTGTGTACACACACACACACACACACACCTGTAAGAATGCTCTTTATTGATTAAAGCATGACTCTGAGCATAGGTGCTCCACAGGGGTGTGTCCTCTGCCCCCTCTGTACTCCCTGTTCACATACACAGCTCCTACATTATATTTAAGTTTGCTGAGGTTGCTTCTATCTTGGGTCTCATAATTAATGCAGATGCGACAGCCTACAGAGATGAGGGGGACATTTCCACTTAGGGGTGGAGTCACTTTTGTTGCCAACGGTTTAGACATTAATGGCTGTGTGTTGAGTTCTTTTGAGGGGACAGCAAATTTACACTGTTATACAGGCTGGACACTCACTACTGTACATTGGAGCAGAGGGGCATTTCTTCAGTGTTGTCACATGAAAAGATTTACAAAATATATACATATATACGGCTCTGGAAAAAAATACGAGCCCACTGCAAAATAATGAGTTTCTTCTGTTTTTTTCTTCCAGGGTCATGTATTGGTCAGATGAAGAGTTTTGTTTGATTTTTTGTGAACTGCTGACAATATTTCTCCTAAATTCCAAATATAACTATTGTTATTTAGAGTGTATATTTAAAGGAAATGGCAACACATCAAAATAACCCAAGATCATGCAGTATTACAGAACTTTAATAACTCAAATAAAACAAAATGTAAATCACTTGTGAATAAATTGTGTTAATGCTTTGGATAAATAACATTAAGAGATCAGTATTTGGTGGAATAACCCCGATCTGCATGTGTTTTGGCTCCATGATCTCCACCAGTTTCTCACACTGCTGTTGGGGAACTTTATATCACTCTTTTTACAAAAAAGCAAACAGTACAGCTTTACCTGATGGTTTGTGACCATCAAGATAGATAGATAGATAGATAGATAGATAGATAGATAGATAGATAGATAGATAGAATACCCAAATTAATGTACAAAAATATAACAAAAAATATATCAAATAACAAAATATAAAATATTACAAAATATAGCAGAAATAAATACAGCTAAATACAGAGATTTAGGAATAAATATGGAGAATGAGATGAAAAACAAGATAAGTAATGTGCAAAACAAGTGTTTAAGGTTACAGACCTAGTTGATGTGCAAAAACTGCGTGTTTATGAGTCCTGTACAAATTTCAGTTTATTGAGAGTTCTGTATAAACCGGAGTGTATTGTGTGTAGTGTGTGGTCCATCTTCCTCTTGATGACATTCCAGAGGTTTTCAGTAGGGTTCACATCTGGAGATTGGTCAGTGGTCTCTTATTTTTTCCAGAGCTGTATATATATATAGTGCTAGCAGTACTGTACAGCTACACTCTGTGTGTGTGTGTGTGTGTTTAGGGTTTGACTGCATATCATGACATCACTCTGGATAAGTGTTACATCAGTGTCCTGAACAACAGCGTCGTTCTGCCACCAAGGAACCTGTGGAAACTCCTCATCAATGTGAAACTGAGAACTGGCAATGTATGTGTGTGCGTGTGTAAAAGACAGAGAGAGATGATGTGTGTGTGTGTGTTGTATGCGTGTGAGAGAGAGAGATGGTGTGTGTGTGTGTGTGTTTGTGTGTTTGTGTAAATCTCACCACTGACTGCATCATGTCCCCCTTCTTCAGGAGGCCTCTTTTCCACAGACGTACATGGTTCAGGAGGAGATGGTGGTGTCTGAGCAAGTGATGAACACACGTGACTTTGGCGTCTTCATCCACAGACTATGTGAAGGGAAACCCACCTACCAGATACGCCGCCGCCTCACACGCCGCCGTGTGTTAATAACGTCTTAATTGTCTTAATTATAAGATTCTATAAAGAAGTAGAAGTATTTATTGAAATTCCACAAACTGAAAATATTGAAGAAATTGAAGACGGAAAGAATTTAATAAGTGAAAACCAAAAAACTAAAGGTGGCCAAATAGAACAGAAAAAAGAGTGTGTGATTATAGTGTGTGTGTGTGTGATTATAGTTAGTGTGTGATTACATTGAGTGTGTGTTTATAGTGTGTGATTATAATGAGTGTGATTATAGTGTGTGATTATATTGAGTGTGTGATTATAGTGTGTGATTATAATGAGTGTGATTATAGTGTGTGATTATAATGAGTGTGTGATTATACAGTGTGTGTGATTACAGTGAGTGTGTGATTATAGTGTGTGATTATAATGAGTGTGATTATAGTGTGTGATTATAATGAGTGTGATTATAGTGTGTGTGATTATAATGAGTGTGTGATTATACAGTGTGTGTGATTACAGTGAGTGTGTGATTATAGTGTGTGATTACAGTGAGTGTGTGATTATAGTGTGTGTGTGATTATAGTGAGTGTGATTACAGTGAGTGTGTGATTATAGTGTGTGATTACAGTGAGTGTGTGATTATAGTGTGTGATTACAGTGTGTGTGTGATTATAGTGTGTGATTACAGTGTGTGTGTGATTATAGTGTGTGATTACAGTGAGTGTGTGATTATAGTGTGTGATTACAGTGTGTGATTACAGTGAGTGTGTGTGTGTGATTATATTGAGTGTGTGATTATAATGAGTGTGATTATAGTGTGTGTGTGTGACTATAATGAGTGTGTGATTATATTGAGTGTGTGATTATAATGAGTGTGATTATAGTGTGTGTGTGTGATTATAATGAGTGTGTGATTATATTGAGTGTGTGATTATAGTGTGTGTGTGATTATAGTGTGTGATTATAATGAGTGTGTGATTATAGTGTGTGTGTGATTACAGTGTGTGATTACAGTGAGTGTGTGTGTGTGTGATTATAATGAGTGTGTGACTATAATGAGTGTTTGATTATTGTGTGTGTGTGATTATAGTGTGTGTGTGATTACAGTGTGTGATTACAGTGAGTGTGTGTGTGTGATTATAATGAGTGTGTGACTATAATGAGTGTTTGATTATTGTGTGTGTGTGATTATAATGAGTGTGATTGTAGTATGTGTGTGATTATAATGAGTGTGATTATAGTGTGTGATTATAATGAGTGTGATTATAGTGTGTGATTATAATGAGTGTGTGATTATACAGTGTGTGTGATTACAGTGAGTGTGTGATTATAGTGTGTGATTATAATGAGTGTGATTATAGTGTGTGATTATAATGAGTGTGATTATAGTGTGTGTGATTATAATGAGTGTGATTGTAGTATGTGTGTGATTATAATGAGTGTGATTATAGTGTGTGATTATAATGAGTGTGATTATAGTGTGTGATTATAATGAGTGTGTGATTATACAGTGTGTGTGATTACAGTGAGTGTGTGATTATAGTGTGTGATTATAATGAGTGTGATTATAGTGTGTGATTATAATGAGTGTGATTATAGTGTGTGTGATTATAATGAGTGTGTGATTATACAGTGTGTGTGATTACAGTGAGTGTGTGATTATAGTGTGTGATTACAGTGAGTGTGTGATTATAGTGTGTGTGTGATTATAGTGAGTGTGTGATTACAGTGAGTGTGTGATTATAGTGTGTGATTACAGTGAGTGTGTGATTATAGTGTGTGATTACAGTGTGTGTGTGATTATAGTGTGTGATTACAGTGTGTGTGTGATTATAGTGTGTGATTACAGTGAGTGTGTGATTATAGTGAGTGTGTGATTATAGTGTGTGATTATAGTGAGTGTGTGATTATAGTGTGTGATTACAGTGAGTGTGTGATTATAGTGTGTGATTACAGTGTGTGTGTGATTACAGTGAGTGTGTGATTACAGTGTGTGTGTGATTATAGTGTGTGATTACAGTGAGTGTGTGATTATAGTGAGTGTGTGATTATAGTGAGTGTGTGATTATAGTGTGTGATTACAGTGTGTGTGTGATTACAGTGTGTGTGTGATTATAGTGTGTGATTACAGTGAGTGTGTGATTATAGTGAGTGTGTGATTATAGTGTGTGATTACAGTGTGTGTGTGATTACAGTGAGTGTGTGATTATAGTGTGTGATTACAGTGTGTGTGATTACAGTGAGTGTGTGATTACAGTGTGTGTGTGATTATAGTGTGTGATTACAGTGAGTGTGTGATTACAGTGAGTGTGTGATTATAGTGTGTGATTATAGTGAGTGTGTGATTATAGTGTGTGATTACAGTGAGTGTGTGATTATAGTGTGTGATTACAGTGTGTGTGTGATTACAGTGAGTGTGTGATTACAGTGTGTGTGTGATTATAGTGTGTGATTACAGTGAGTGTGTGATTATAGTGAGTGTGTGATTATAGTGAGTGTGTGATTATAGTGTGTGATTACAGTGTGTGTGATTACAGTGTGTGTGTGATTATAGTGTGTGATTACAGTGAGTGTGTGATTATAGTGTGTGATTATAGTGAGTGTGTGATTATAGTGTGTGATTACAGTGAGTGTGTGATTATAGTGTGTGATTACAGTGTGTGTGTGATTACAGTGAGTGTGTGATTACAGTGTGTGTGTGATTATAGTGTGTGATTACAGTGAGTGTGTGATTATAGTGAGTGTGTGATTATAGTGTGTGATTACAGTGTGTGTGTGATTACAGTGTGTGTGTGATTATAGTGTGTGATTACAGTGAGTGTGTGATTATAGTGAGTGTGTGATTATAGTGTGTGATTACAGTGAGTGTGTGATTACAGTGTGTGTGTGATTACAGTGAGTGTGTGATTACAGTGTGTGTGTGATTATAGTGTGTGATTACAGTGAGTGTGTGATTATAGTGAGTGTGTGATTATAGTGTGTGATTACAGTGTGTGTGTGATTACAGTGTGTGTGTGATTATAGTGTGTGATTACAGTGAGTGTGTGATTATAGTGAGTGTGTGATTACAGTGAGTGTGTGATTATAGTGAGTGATTACAGTGAGTGTGTGATTATAGTGAGTGTGTGATTACAGTGAGTGTGTGATTATAGTGTGTGATTACAGTGAGTGTGTGATTATAGTGAGTGTGTGATTATAGTGTGTGATTACAGTGAGTGTGTGATTATAGTGTGTGATTACAGTGAGTATGTGATTATAGTGTGTGATTACAGTGAGTGTGTGATTATAGTGAGTGTGTGATTACAGTTAGTGTGTGATTATAGTGTGTGATTATAGTGTGTGATTACAGTGAGTGTGTGATTATAGTGTGTGATTACAGTGAGTGTGTGATTACAGTGAGTGTGTGATTATAGTGTGTGATTACAGTGAGTGTGTGATTATAGTGAGTGTGTGATTACAGTTAGTGTGTGATTATAGTGTGTGATTACAGTGAGTGTGTGATTACAGTGTGTGATTACAGTGAGTGTGTGATTACAGTGAGTGATTACAGTGAGTGTGTGATTATAGTGTGTGATTACAGTGAGTGTGTGATTACAGTGTGTGTGTGATTATACTGTGTGATTACAGTGAGTGTGTGATTATAGTGTGTGATTATAGTGTGTGATTACAGTGAGTGTGTGATTATAGTGTGTGATTATAGTGTGTGATTACAGTGAGTGTGTGATTATAGTGTGTGATTATAGTGAGTGTGTGATTATAGTGTGTGATTACAGTGAGTGTGTGATTATAGTGAGTGTGTGATTACAGTGTGTGTGTGATTACAGTGTGTGTGTGATTATAGTGTGTGATTACAGTGAGTGTGTGATTATAGTGAGTGTGTGATTACAGTGAGTGTGTGATTATAGTGAGTGTGTGATTACAGTGAGTGTGTGATTATAGTGTGTGATTACAGTGAGTGTGTGATTATAGTGTGTGATTACAGTGAGTGTGTGATTACAGTGTGTGTGTGATTATAGTGTGTGATTACAGTGAGTGTGTGATTATAGTGAGTGTGTGATTACAGTGTGTGTGTGATTACAGTGAGTGTGTGATTACAGTGAGTGTGTGATTACAGTGTGTGTGTGATTATAGTGTGTGATTACAGTGAGTGTGTGATTACAGTGTGTTTGATTATAGTGTGTGATTACAGTGAGTGTGTGATTACAGTGAGTGTGTGATTATAGTGTGTGATTATAGTGTGTGATTACAGTGAGTGTGTGATTATAGTGTGTGATTATAGTGTGTGATTACAGTGAGTGTGTGATTATAGTGTGTGATTACAGTGAGTGTGTGGTTACAGTGAGTGTGTGATTATAGTGTGTGATTACAGTGAGTGTGTGATTATAGTGTGTGATTACAGTGAGTGTGTGATTATAGTGTGTGATTATAGTGTGTGATTACAGTGAGTGTGTGATTATAGTGTGTGATTACAGTGAGTGTGTGATTATAGTGTGTGATTATAGTGTGTGATTACAGTGAGTGTGTGATTATAGTGTGTGATTACAGTGAGTGTGTGATTATAGTGTGTGATTATAGTGTGTGATTACAGTGCGTGTGTGATTATAATGAGTGTGTGATTATAGTGTGTGTGTGATTACAGTGTGTGATTATAGTGAGTGTGTGATTATAGTGTGTGTGTGTGTGTGTGTGTGTGATTATAATGAGTGTGTGACTATAATGATTGTTTGATTATTGTGTGTGTGTGATTATAATGAGTGTGTGATTATAATGAGTGTGATTATAATGAGTGTGTGATTATACAGTGTGTGTGATTATAGTGTGTGTGTGATTACAGTGTGTGTGTGTGTGATTATAATGAGTGTGTGATTATAGTGTGTGTGTGTGTGTGATCATAATGAGTGTGTGTGATTACAGTGAGTGTGTGATTATAAGGAGTGTGTGATTATAGTGTGTGTGTGTGTGTGTTATTACAGTGAGTGTGTGATTATAGTGTGTGTGTGATTATACTGTGTGTGTGATTATAGTGTGTCTCTGATTACAGTGAGTGTGTGATTATAATGTGAGTGTGTGATTATAATAATGAGTGTTTGATTATTGTGTGTGTGTGTGATTATAATGAGTGTGTGATTATAGAGTGTGTGTGATTGTAGTGTGTGTGTGATTATAATGAGTGTGTGATTATAGTGTGTGTGTGTGATTATAATGAGTGTGTAATTATAGTGTGTGTGATTATAATGAGTGTGTGATTACTGGTATAGTGTGTGTGTGATTATAGTGAGTGTGTGATTATAGTGTGTGTGATTATAATGAGTGTGTGACTATAGTGAGTGTGTGTGACTATAGTGAGTGTGTGATTATAGTGTGTGTGATTATAATGAGTGTGTGACTATAGTGAGTGTGTGTGACTATAATGAGTGTGTGATTATAGTGTGTGTGTGATTATAGTGAGTGTGTGATTATAGTGTGTGATTATAGTGTGTGTGTGATTATAATGAGTGTGTGATTAGTGTGTGATTATAGTGTGTGATTATAGTGTGGGTGTGATTATAATGAGTGTGTGATTATAGTGTGTGTGTGTGATTATAATGAGTGTGTGATTATTGTGTTTGTGTGTGTGTGTGTGAGATTATAATGAGTGTGTGATTATAGTGTGTGTGTGTGTGTGTGTGTGTGTGATTACAGTGAGTGTGTGATTATAGTGTGTGGGGGGGTGATTATAATGAGTGTTTGATTATTGTGTGTGTGTGTGATTATAATGAGTGTGTGATTATAGTGTGTGTGTGTGATTATAATGAGTGTGTGATTACTGGTATAGTGTGTGTGTGATTATAATAAGTGTGTGATTATAGTGAGTGTGTGATTATAGTGTGTGTGATTATAATGAGTGTGTGATTATAGTGTGTGTGATTATAGTGAGTGTGTGATTATAGTGTGTGATTATAGTGTGTATGTGATTATAGTGTGTGATTATAGTGTGTATGTGATTATAGTGTGTGATTATAGTGTGTGTGATTATAGTGAGTGTGTGATTATAGTGTGTGTGATTATAATGAGTTTGTGATTATAATGTATGTGTGATTATAATAAGTGTGTGATTATAGTGAGTGTGTGATTATAGTGTGTGTGAATATAATAAGTGTGTGATTATAGTGAGTGTGTGATTATAGTGAGTGTGTGATTATAATAAGTGTGTGATTATAGTGAGTGTGATTATAGTGAGTGTGATTATAGTGTGTGTGATTATAATGAGTTTGTGATTATAGTGTGTGTGTGATTATAATGAGTGTGTGATTACTGGTATAGTGTGTGTGTGATTATAATAAGTGTGTGATTATAGTGTGTGTGATTATAGTGTGTGTGATTATAATAAGTGTGTGATTATAGTGTGTGTGATTATAATAAGTGTGTGATTATAGTGTGTGTGATTATAATAAGTGTGTGATTATAGTGAGTGTGTGATTATAGTGTGTGTGATTATAATAAGTGTGTGATTATAGTGAGTGTGTGATTATAATAAGTGTGTGATTATAGTGTGTGTGATTATAATAAGTGTGTGATTATAGTGAGTGTGTGATTATAATAAGTGTGTGATTATAGTGAGTGTGTGATTATAATAAGTGTGTGATTATAGTGAGTGTGTGATTATAATGAGTGTGTGATTATAGTGTGTGTGTGATTATAATGAGTGTGTGATTACTGGTATAGTGTGTGTGTGATTATAATAAGTGTGTGATTATAGTGAGTGTGTGATTATAATAAGTGTGTGATTATAGTGAGTGTGTGATTATACTAAGTGTGTGATTATAGTGAGTGTGTGATTATAATAAGTGTGTGAATATAGTGTGTGTGTGTGATTATAATAAGTGTGTGATTATAGTGAGTGTGTGATTATAGTGTGTGTTATTATAATGAGTTTGTGATTATAATGTGTGTGTGATTATAATGAGTGTGTGATTATAATAAGTGTGTGATTATAGTGTGTGTGTGATTATAATAAGTGTGTGATTATAGTGAGTATGTGATTATAATAAGTGTGTGATTATAGTGTGTGTGATTATAATAAGTGTGTGAATATAGTGTGTGTGTGTGATTATAATAAGTGTGTGATTATAGTGAGTATGTGATTATAATAAGTGTGTGATTATAGTGTGTGTGATTATAATAAGTGTGTGATTATAGTGAGTGTGTGATTATAGTGTGTGTGATTATAATAAGTGTGTGATTATAGTGAGTGTGTGATTATAGTGTGTGTGATTATAATAAGTGTGTGATTATAGTGAGTGTGTGATTATAGTGAGTGTGTGATTATAGTGAGTGTGTGATTATAGTGAGTGTGTGATTATAATAAGTGTGTGATTATAGTGAGTGTGTGATTATAATAAGTGTGTGATTATAATAAGTGTGTGATTATAGTGAGTGTGTGATTATAGTGAGTGTGTGATTATAATAAGTGTGTGATTATAGTGAGTGTGTGAATATAGTGTGTGTGATTATAATAAGTGTGTGATTATAGTGAGTGTGTGATTATAGTGTGTGTGATTATAATGAGTTTGTGATTATAATAAGTGTGTGATTATAGTGTGTGTGTGTGATTATAATAAGTGTGTGAATATAGTGTGTGTGATTATAATAAGTGTGTGATTATAGTGAGTGTGTGATTATAGTGTGTGTTATTATAATAAGTGTGTGATTATAGTGTGTGTGATTATAATAAGTGTGTGATTATAGTGAGTGTGTGATTATAATAAGTGTGTGATTATAGTGAGTGTGTGATTATAGTGTGTGTTATTATAATAAGTGTGTGATTATAGTGAGTGTGTGATTATAGTGAGTGTGTGATTATAATAAGTGTGTGATTATAGTGAGTGTGTGATTATAGTGAGTGTGTGATTATAATAAGTGTGTGATTATAGTGAGTGTGTGATTATAATAAGTGTGTGATTATAGTGTGTGTGATTATAATAAGTGTGTGATTATAGTGAGTGTGTGATTATAGTGTGTGTTATTATAATAAGTGTGTGATTATAGTGTGTGTGATTATAATGAGTTTGTGATTATAATGTGTGTGTGATTATAATAAGTGTGTGATTATAGTGTGTGTGATTATAATGAGTTTGTGATTATAATGTGTGTGTGATTATAATAAGTGTGTGATTATAGTGTGTGTGTGTGATTATAATAAGTGTGTGATTATAGTGAGTATGTGATTATAATAAGTGTGTGAATATAGTGTGTGTGTGTGATTATAGTGAGTGTGTGATTATAGTGTGTGTGATTATAGTGAGTGTGTGATTATAGTGTGTGTGATTATAATGATTGTGTGATTATAGTGTGTGTGATTATAGTGAGTGTGTGATTATAGTGTGTGTGATTATAGTGAGTGTGTGATTATAGTGTGTGTGATTATAATAAGTGTGTGATTATAGTGAGTGTGTGATTATAGTGTGTGTGATTATAATAAGTGTGTGATTATAATAAGTGTGTGATTATAGTGAGTGTGTGATTATAATAAGTGTGTGATTATAGTGAGTGTGTGATTATAATAAGTGTGTGATTATAGTGAGTGTGTGATTATAATAAGTGTGTGATTATAGTGAGTGTGTGATTATAATAAGTGTGTGATTATAGTGAGTGTGTGATTATAATAAGTGTGTGATTATAGTGAGTGTGTGATTATAGTGTGTGTGATTATAATAAGTGTGTGATTATAATAAGTGTGTGATTATAGTAAGTGTGTGATTATAGTGAGTGTGTGATTATAATAAGTGTGTGAATATAGTGTGTGTGTGATTATAATAAGTGTGTGATTATAATAAGTGTGTGATTATAGTGAGTGTGTGATTATAGTGAGTGTGATTATAATAAGTGTGTGATTATAGTGTGTGTGATTATAATAAGTGTGTGATTATAATAAGTGTGTGATTATAGTGAGTGTGTGATTATAATAAGTGTGTGATTATAGTGAGTGTGTGATTATAAGTGTGTGATTATAGTGAGTGTGTGATTATAATAAGTGTGTGAATATAGTGTGTGTGTGTGATTATAATAAGTGTGTGATTATAATAAGTGTGTGATTATAGTGAGTGTGTGATTATAGTGAGTGTGTGATTATAATAAGTGTGTGATTATAGTGAGTGTGTGATTATAGTGAGTGTGTGATTATAATAAGTGTGTGATTATAATAAGTGTGTGATTATAATAAGTGTGTGATTATAGTGAGTGTGTGATTATAATAAGTGTGTGATTATAGTGAGTGTGTGATTATAGTGAGTGTGTGATTATAGTGAGTGTGTGATTATAATAAGTGTGTGATTATAGTGAGTGTGTGATTATAATAAGTGTGTGAATATAGTGTGTGTGTGTGATTATAATAAGTGTGTGATTATAATAAGTGTGTGATTATAGTGAGTGTGTGATTATAGTGAGTGTGTGATTATAATAAGTGTGTGATTATAGTGAGTGTGTGATTATAGTGAGTGTGTGATTATAGTGAGTGTGTGATTATAATAAGTGTGTGATTATAGTGAGTGTGTGATTATAAGTGTGTGATTATAGTGAGTGTGTGATTATAATAAGTGTGTGAATATAGTGTGTGTGTGTGATTATAATAAGTGTGTGATTATAGTGAGTGTGTGATTATAATGAGTTTGTGATTATAGTGTGTGTGATTATAATAAGTGTGTGATTATAGTGTGTGTGTGTGATTATAATAAGTGTGTGATTATAGTGAGTGTGTGATTATAATGAGTTTGTGATTATAGTGTGTGTGATTATAATGAGTGTTTGATTATTGTGTGTGTGTGATTATAATGAGTGTGTGATTATAGTGTGTGTGTGTGTGTGTGTGTGATTATAATGAGTGTGTGATTATTGTGTGTGTGTGTGTGTGTGTGTGATTATAATGAGTGTGTGATTATAGTGTGTGTGTGTGATTACAGTGAGTGATGATTGTACAGAATGTGTGTTAACATGTTATAACAATTGTATTGTTCTATATCTGACATGAAACTTCTCTTTTAATCTGTCACATTTTTATCAGCCTAAAACACATGCAAATAAAGTCCTCTCTTTTCCTGCTGCAGGTATCACTAAGCGGGAGGAGCAGATCTGTCACTCTATCCGACACTTTGAGAACACGTTTGTGATGGACACGCTGATCTGTGATGGACACGCTGATCTGTGATGGACATGCTGATCTGTGATGGACACGCTGATCTGTGATGGACACACTGATCTGTGATGGACATGCTGATCTGTGATGGACATGCTGATCTGTGATGCGCCTTAAATATTAACTTCCACATAACATCTCTCTCATTTCTTCTCTTCATGACGTGGTGCATTTTTTCATGCTTTAACTGATTTCCTGATATAAGTGCTTCCATTAATCACCCAGTAGCACTCAGTGTGTGTGTGTGTGTGTTGATATTAACTTACCATCTTGTGAGAAAACACCAAGTATTTATGCTGTATTGTAAAGTATACTCTTAATATAAGATCATGTCACCTGCACATTGAGCCACATTTTAAAATATCTCTAGCTGGCTAAAAATAAACTGTCAATCAACAAAAACACATTTAACTCTCCCACATGTACGGGGAAGTGTATTAATCTTACCATGTGCTGAATGTTGCAGTATGTGTATAATGGATTATTAGCACAGGACCAGTTTATTTCTGTCTGTCCCAGTCAATGCACTTGTTTACTCCATGTAGCACTAAATACTCTGAAACTGTATTCATTTATCTGTATCAATTTTGTTTATTTTTATTTTTATAGTTGAAATATTTATTTTATCTTTACAATGCATGAATCTTTACACATTTACACATTTAAAATATAGATTTAAAATCTTTTTAAATGTGGACTGTGTGACTTTTAAACTGAGCCTTCTCCCAAACTGAGTATTGTAGCTAAACATCTTAGCAAATAAAGAAATTACACACATTATCGCTGACTTATTAGTCTTATTTCTTCAAATAATGAATACTTTTATAGCTTGTTTCAGTTCATTGATGAATGTTAAGACACAAATACAAATATTTGCTAGGATTTGCTAGGATACAAACGCAACACCTTGAGGCAATGGTGTTAATCTCTGGAGACTTTAATCATGTTACTCTGGACACAATATTACCTGCTTTCTCCCAGTATGTGGACTGTAACACCAGGGGAAATAAGACCATAGATTTACTGTATGCCAATGTAAAGGATGCATACAGAGCCACCCCACTGCCTGCACTGGGGAAAGCAGACCACAACCTTATTCTGCTTCAGCCTCACTATAAGTGAGGAGACTACCAACAACCACACGCTCATTCAGGAAGTGGTCTCCTGAGGCTGAGCAGATCCTGAGAGACTTCTTCAGGAACACAGACAGGGATGTACTGCAGGGGCCACACAGTGAAAACATTGAGGATATTGTTGACTGCACTACTGACTACATCAACTTCTGTATGGACGTTGTTGTTCCAGTAAGAACTGTATGCTGCTATGAAAACAACAAGCCCTGGATCACAAGTGACATCAAGGGACTTCTGAACCAGAAGAAGAGGGCCTTTAAGGATGGTGATCAGCAGGAGCTTAAGCGTGTGCAGAAGGAACTAAAAGTCCAGCTCAGGGAGGCGAAGGAGCAGTACAGGAGGAAGATGGAGCAGAGGTTGCAAAACAACAGCATGAAAGAAGTGTGGAGTGGGATGAAGACAATAACCGGATGCAGCTCGAAGCAGGATAACACCATTGAAGGAGGTGTGGGAATGGCGAACCAGCTAAACAATTTCTTCAACAGGTTTGACGACCCCAACTCATTCACAGCTCAGTACACTGCACCCCCTACCCCCACTTCTGCTCTCAATCTACCCACTGAGAACAACTGTGGCACAGAGGAAGAGAATATCCCTCCACCCATGATCACAGCAGCCCAGGTGTGTGGAGAGCTGAGGAGGCTCCATCCCAGTAAAGCTGCAAGCCCAGATGGAGTATCTCCATGATTACTGAAGGCCTGCGCAATGGAACTGGGAGACCCTCTACAGCGCATCTTTAACCTGAGCCTGGAGCAGGAGAGGGTACCTCGGCGGTGGAAAACATCCTGCATCATCCCAGTCCCAAAGAAACCACGCCCTGGAGAGCTTCAGGCCAGTCGCCCTGACGTCTCACATAATGAAGACAATGGAGCGGGTGATGCTACACCACATTAGGCCACAAGTCCGCCACGCCCTCGGCCCTCTGCAGTTTGCATACCAGGAGAAGGTGGGAGTGGAAGATGCCATTACCTACATTCTACACAGATCCCTCTCTCACCTGGACAGCGGCAACAGGGCTGTGAGACTTCTCCAGTGCATTTAACACCATCCAGCTGCTGCTGCTCAGAGACAAACTAACAGAGATGGGAGTAAGCTCACACCTGATCGCGTGGATCACAGACTACCTGACCGGCAGACCTCAGTACGTGAGACTGGGGGATTGCAGGTCTGACACTGTGGTCAGCAATACTGGGGCACCACAAGGGACTGTTCTCTCTCTGGTCCTGTTCACCATCTACACCTTGGACTTTCAGTATAGCTCAGAGCTCTGCCACATGCAAAAGTTTGTAGACGATACTGCTATCGTTGGCTGTATCAGGAAGGGACAGGAGGAAGAGTACAGAAAACTGGTCAGGCCTCAACCTGAGCCTGTAACTATCAACGGGGACTGTGTGGAGTTTGTCAAGACCTACAAGTACCTTGGAGTACAGCTGGATGAAAGAATGGACTGGACTGCCAACACAGACACTCTGCGTGTGAAAGGACAGAGCCGGCTGTACTTCCTAAGAAGGCTGACTTCCTTTAACATCTGCAAAAAGCTGCTGCAGATGTTCTAACAGACTGTTGTGGCGAGTGCCCTCTTCTATGCAGCAGTGTGCTGGGGAGGCAGCATAAAGAAGAAGGACGCCTCACGTCTGGACAAGCTGGTGAGACACGGGCTCGATTGTGGGCTCAGAACTGGACAGCCTGACATCAGTGGCAGAGAGGAGGACACTGAGCAGGCTCCTGTCCATCATGGACAATCCACTGCACCCACTGTACAACATCATCTCCAGACAGAGAAGCAGCTTCAGTGACCGGTTGGTGTCACTGCCCTGCTCCACTGACAGACTGAGGAGGTCGTTCCTCCCCCATGCCATGCGACTCTTTAATTCAACACGAGGTGGGAGGAGTCAGTGCTGACACTACTCTCTCTCTGTACTGGACTGTACAATAAAACACACACTACACACAATACACATCGACAGGTCTGTAACCTTAAACACTTGTTTTGCACATTACTTATCTTGTCTTTCATCTTATTCTCCATATTTATTCCTAAATCTCTGTATTTAGTATTTTTCTGCTATATTTTGTAATATTTTATTTTTTGTTATATTTTTGTACCCTAATTTGGGTATTTTAGTATTTTTGTTATATTCCTTCCTATTTTATCTATTACCTGTGCTCGTGGATACTGCTGGAAGCTGTGAATTTCCCTTTGGGATGAATAAAGTATCTATCTATCTATCTATCTATCTATCTATCTATCTATCTATCTATCTATCTATCTATCTATCTATCTATCTATCTATCTATCATATTTTCACTCGGTATTAATGAGACCATGAGACTCAGTTCAGCAGATGTGGTGAAACAGAAGCTTGGTTTGTTGATGAAACTTCCTGTTTACTAGTCAGTCTACAGCCAGAGAACATTGGTAATCCTACAGGATCTGTGGTCAAGAATAGACAACTCTGGACTGAACCTTTACATTTACATTCATGGCATTTATCCAGAGCTTTGTAGTCTCCCTCAAAAATACACCCTCACACTAAACCTAACCTCGGTGTTCACATCACGCAGGACCTGTCATGGTCCTGTCACATCGACACCGTGGTGAAGAAGGCCCGACAGCGTCTCTTCCATCTCAGATGCTTGAGAGACTTTAGACTGCCTACTAAGGTGGTAAGGAACTTTTACTCCTGCACCATAGAGAGCATCCTGATGGGAAACATCACAACCTTGTTCGGGAACAACACCATGCAGGACAGACGAGCTCTTCAGAGGGTGGTGCAATCAGCTGAGCGCATCATCCGTACCGAGCTTCCTGACCTGCACTCAATCTACAACAAGCGGTGTAGATGTACACAAAGTGCTCTGTGCTGACCCTTTGCTGTACCTGGCAATAAAACTTTTTCTGATTCTGATGTATTGTCACAAACACCAGACAGGAACAAACAAAGTAGTTAAACCCCGGGAGGGGTATGTTTATTAAGGAACACAGAAAACAGGTGGTAAAGGGAAAGAGGGGAATACTCAGCTTGGCACACACGGCGACCGGAGGATGGAGGCAGATGGAACCCAGATGAGATGACCACGCGAAGGAATGGGGTTTTTGGTGATGGAGAAAGGAGCAGAAAGGAAGGGAAGGGAGACTTGGAATGGATAGCGGAGTTAACGATATTCGGGAATGCTTGGGCTATATCTAGTGCTATCGGTAGTGAGTCAGCATCTACATGCGAGACCAGACGAGGAAGGGGTGAAGAAGTGGCGAATAAATAGGGGAGTGCGTGCACAGAGAACAAGGTGCAGGTGAATTCAATTAAAATTCGGGTGAGTGAGTGCGCTGGCAAGGGGTGGAGTCCAGTGCGCCCGTGACATGTATATGTATGTCATGTATTTGTATATTGTGTATATGTACATTGTGTATATGTATTTTGTGTATATGTATATTGTGTATTACAAAATGTGATACATGATCATTCTTTAAAAAATGAATTTAACAGTGTGTGTGTGTGTGTGTGTGTGTGTGTGTGTGTGTGCCACTGTGTATCAGTGTTTGTGTCCTTGTGCAGGTAAACGTGCACTTACATTTGCATTTGTTTTACTTCAAAATGAGGTCACTTCGTAATAAGGAGGAAAAGAAACAATAGTTTAGTTTCTCTCTCTCTCTCTCTCAGTTTCTTTCCTCGTCTGTCTCTCATTTACATTTACAGTAGAATCTTTCTGTGTTTTGTGTCTCTCTCATCATCATCTTAGTCAGGATGTAATAATCCACACGGATATAAGTTAGAGAGAAGCTGTTACAACACTAACCTCTTTTTCTGTCTCTCTCTGTTACTCAGACTTTCTCACGCCTCCACATTTCTTCCATGCCTTTCATTAGCCAGTTGGTTGCTCACAACTGACACAGAGGAGTGAGGAAGTAAAGACAAGTAAAAAGTAGTTTGTCTATTCTGGAGCTAAACATTTTCAGGGTAAGTAGCTGTTTCACTCTGTACACACTCAAATAATTGTCATTTCATAGAGATATTAAAATATGATGAAATTTAAATGAATATAAAATTCTTTTATTCTGCTCATGTGTGAGTCAGATGGTTTTATGATGATAAATATGAATGTCATTTTTAACTTTATTATTTTTTCTCTGTTTCTGTACGTCTGTAAAGCTGCTGTCAGACAATAGCTATTGTTAAAAGCGCTATACAAATAAACTGAATTGAAATTGAATTGAAATGAATCAATCAGCAGAAACTTGAGAAATCAAATCTTTTTTCACAAAATATTTTGTTTATGGATTTAAATGTGAGAGGTTTTGAAAAACACATTTTTGTGTTTTAAACTCCGCAATCTTGTAATTCCTCAATCTTCATTCTGACATGCCATGTGGTCTTTCACCTCTTTCGTGCATGCGCACGCACGTGTGTGTGTGTGTGTGTGTGTGTGTGTAAAATTCTTATTAATCAGAAAAAAAAATCAGTTTGAACTGAAACTAAACACTGTAATCTAACAGGTCTGAGGGACACTCGACAGGTGCTGCTGCTTTTCTCTAAAATATTTATAAACACATTTCTAAATATATTATACATATTATAATTAAACTGACCTTACAGCTGTTGCGATGGAACTAGATATACTTTATCTAGTTCCATCTCAACAGCTGTAAGGTCAGTTTAATTATAATTATTTTTGATCATCATCTAAAGACATGACTGTTAACCCTATGTAACATATAAATGTACATTTTAAACTTTGTCATTTTATTCTGAATTTTTATTTTCCTGTAAAGGTGCTTTGGGGAAATGTCCACTGTGAAAAGTGCAAAAGAAATAAAATTAATTTGGACTGAACTGAATATATAAGAAAGTATGATCAGCTGAACCTGGGTCTATGATAACCAAAACAGGATCAGGTTCACAAATTCAAATAGGAACTAGAATTCATCCATCCATTGTCTATACCCGCTTTATTCCTAATTAGGGTCACGGGGATCTGCTAGAGCATATCCCAGCACACATATCCCTGGCGAAAGGTAGGGTTACACCCTGGACAGGTCGCCAGTCCCTCACAGGGCCACACATATAGAAAGACAACCACACACACTCAATTTAGAATTACAAATCAACCTAATGTACATGTTTTTGGACAGTGGGAGGAAACTGGAGTATCTGGAGTAAACCCACACAGCACGGGGAGAACATGCAAACTCGGAACTAGAATTCAATTCAATTGAATTTTACATATAAAAATTAAAAAATCAGTGTGATTATAAATACTTACAGAATTCAGGTGTGGAAGAGTGGAAGAATAAGAACAAACAGAACTGAGTGTGTTTACAGAATGTTCAGCAGAGTCCAAACAAGACACAGGGCAGTCTTTGATATTTAATTAAATATTTAATTTAATTATTATAATTACAATAATTTATATTACAGCAGCAGCTCAAAAACAAATCTAAATAATCAAGTTGAGAATAAATATATAAGAACAAGCGAAACTTGAAAATAATTTGTTTTTGGGAAATGTTAGTGTGTCCAAGAGAACCATCAACAGGAGCAGAGAGAAAGTTAGAGGGATCCTTTAGAGGTGGATCAGACACCAACATCAGATATCTTTAGTTTCTTTTGTTTCTCTGGACTCTGACTGAGGTATTCAGGGCTAAGTAGAGCAGTTTCTATGTGAATCAGTGTGTTCCTCTTGTGCTTGAATGAAGTGTGTGTCCCTTCGTTGTGTTTTTTAGCTTTATTGCTGTTTCAGTGTGTTTAACTAAAGTGTGTGTTTCTCTTCCTTCTGTTTCAGTATGGAAGGCTGCAGAGACTGGGTGCATTGTGTACAATTTGTCTTCTACATTCCCGTCCTCGTCGCTGGTTTTCCTTTAAACATGGCCGCCCTGTGGCAGCTCTTCTTCCGCGTTCGTCAGTGGAGTGAATCCACCATTTACCTGCTGAACCTCGTCATTAATGACTGCCTGCTTCTTCTTGCGCTCCCTTTTAAAATCATGGCTTACAGCGAGCCATGGAAACTCGGAAGCTTTTCCTGCTCGCTGTTCGAGAGTTTTGTCTACGTCAACATGTATGGCAGCATCCTGCTGAGCGTGTGCATCTCTGTGGATCGCTATGTTGCTCTACACTTTCCCTTCCGCCAACTGCGATCCAAAAGGAAGGCTGTGTCCATCTGTGCAATTGTGTGGACATTAGTGTTTGGATTTAGCTACCCAGTTTACGATTTTCATCCAGGCAGCAGTAACGAGTCCTTCTGTTTCCAGAACTTTTCCAGTCAGACATGGGGTAAACATTGGATTATAGTGTGTGTGGAGTGTGTGTTTTGGGGCAGTGCCGTTGTCATGGTGTTGTGCTCGGTGAATGTCGTTAAAATCCTGCATGATTTACGCAAACGGAACCCTAATGATGCTAAACTGCGAAACAACAAGAGTGTAAAGATTGTGCTCAGCAACCTGGTGGTGTTCCTTTTGTGTTTTATTCCCTATCACATCACTGTGCTTCTTTATTTCTACATTAAACAGAAAAGAATCAGTACAGATTACAGTAAACTGCGTGAATTTGTCCACGTCAGTCTGTGTGTGAGCAGCGTGAACTGCTTCGCTGATGCAGCCTGTTATTATTTCATATTGAAAGAAAACCTGCAGACCGCACAGCAGGACACCAGAGTTAATGCTCACAGCATGCACAGTGACACACACTAGGAGGTGCAGATATTTGAAGGAGAAAAACACAGACATAAAACCTGAATCTGCTAAAATGAGAGCGTTACATATGAATGCATGCTTTTATTTTACTGACACATTTTACACCAGGGGTTGTGGGCATGGCCACATACACTAACTGGCATTAATAAATGAGAAACGTAAATCTCATACACACAAACAAGACGGTGACAACTACGGGCGGTTTGTCTTATTCAGCTATGATGGTCAATGAGTTTTAGATTCAGAATCTGTCCAATAGGAGATTTAGACACACTTAGATTAGATTTAGACACAACAGGCGCTGAAATTAGACATTGTTGTATAAAAAGCAGGAAAAATTAGAGGGAGGTTTAGCCAGAGAAAATCTGCAAAGAGTCAAATAAACTTTCTGGAACAAATGATCTTTCACTCAGTTTATTGCCCCTTTTTTAGATCAGAGCTCAGAGCTGACCAGCGAGTCCAAGCCAAACTGTATTCTTTTATTGTGGTTTCTTTGTTTCTGCAGTGATGAGTGTAAGCTTGGAGTCATTTAAAGCAAAGAGCTTGGGCTATTATCTGTGTGGAGTTTTACATCTTGTCCATGTTTTCTCCCAAACTTTTGCACTCATGAGTTGGTTTGTGAACAGGAAGCTGTTTCTAGCTAGAAATGTCAGACAGACAGACAGGCAGACACACATGCAAACACAAACACACACACACACACACACACACATTCCTGTCACACAGCAGTGCAGCTGCAGCTCTTTTGCGTTAACTGAATAAAGACGTTGGGCTGGTAAACCACTTCCCGTTTGAATGAATGTAAACAGTTTTATGTTTTATGGTATCTAAGTTCCGCTTTGAAATTCAAATCTCTTTTAACAAGGCTTTAAAATGTGCACTGTATGCTAATAATAATAATTGACATATTTTATGAAATCCATTTTCTGTAAATGTATGTTTTTTTCTGTTTGTTTTTAAGATGCATGAGGATGATTTAAATTATATATATTTTTTATTCTGTTGTTTATTAACATCAATAAACACAATGAGGTGCAAACAACTGCCTACTGCCACTACAATTATAGTGTAATAATAATAATTATAATGATAATAATACATTAAATATATATATAAATAAAATAAAATTAATTTACAATTAATAAAATAAAAATTGGATATTGTTGTTGTAGTTGTTGCTGCTGCTAATCATCATCATCATCATTGATTTGTTGATTAGTGAAGGTTAGTGAAATTCAAATCTTGCTTGTGAATTAACTGGAACAAAAACAATTTAACTGATAGTTTTAAATACTCTGGAAAATATCCAGGTAAATGTGATTAAACTTCAAAATACCAAGATATAAAGGAGAAAGTACATAACTGTAGTGATATAAAAACTTCAGTGAGTTTTCAATAAATCCATTATTTTTATTAGGAACTAATATGGAGCTGTGTTACTGACATTATGGCATAAATATTTATTACATGATCTGCTATCTGTATGTCAGTGTTTCGTTTACAGAATACAGATATGTATCTTAATATGAGCTGCTGTCATCTGAAGCCCTGACAGTGACACGCTAAACTCCAATGATTGCTCTACAGATACAGCTCATAAATATGTCCTACATATATTCATGCTCTTAGCATTTTTAGGTTCAGGCAGTCTTCACTCTGTCAGAACATGGAGTTCCTTGTTATAGATTTAGATAATGATGATGCCATGCGGTCACTGAGGTTAGTGTCTCCTTTAGACTAGCATCCGGTCCAGGGTGAATTTCCACCTTGCACACATTTCTCAGGACAGACTCTAGGCCCACTGCCACCCTGACCAGCATAAAGCCATTACTGAGCATGAAGATGAAGATAAAGCTCAGTAAGGTGTTTGTACCGGATATGTGATAGTTCTTAATTAAGTCCATGAGTTTTGATGTGTCTTAGTTGTCTGCTTTAGTAGCACTCACGACACAGAGAGCATAATTTCGGTTACCATAGTTTATTCTTCCAAGTCAATAAAGAGGTACACTTTGTCCATTTCTCTTGCAGCAAAATCCTTTCTTGAGCAATGGCGTCTTCTTAACAACTTATCCACATGCTCTACTTGTACACCAACTTACAATAACGGTAAACTCTAAATGGTCAACAATGAAATGCTACACCGAAGACTTTACACCAAAGATGGTAGACGGTCAAAAGCTTTATTCCCACGGCTTGTCTACATCTTATATTCTTGTTCACGTGGCCCCAGCATGACTAGTTTGTGTCTTTACCACGTGGCTTCGGCATGGCTATTCTACATCTTATACACGTGCCCCCAGCATGGCTATCCCTTTAGCTACAAAAAATGATGTCATTAAGAACATGTACATTATAAAACAAATATAAACCAAGGAAATATTTACATTAAACAACTAATAAACAGAAACACTCTAACGATATATTTACACAATAAAAATGAAGTCTGGCTCTTACCAGTGTTTTTATTCTATGTACTTCTTCTTCTTCTTCTTTGGGCTTTACCCTTCAGGTGTCTCCACAGTGAATCATCTCTCTCCACCTATCCCTATCTTCTCCATCCTCAACACTTACACCCACTAGCTTCATCTCCTCATTTATTACATCCATATTCCTCCTCTTTGTCCTTCCTCTTTTCCTCCTGCCTGGCAGCTCCATGTCCAACATTCTCCTACCAATATACTCACTCTCCCTCCTCTGGACATGTCCAAACCATCTTAATCTGTCCTCCCTAACTTTGTCCCCCAAACGTCCAACATGAGCTGTCCCTCTGATGTCCTCGTTCCTAATCCTGTCCAACCGTCTCACTCCCAAAGAGAACCTCAACATCTTCAGCTCTGCTACCTCCAGCTCTGACTCCTGTCTCTGTCTCAGTGATACTGTCTCTAAACCATACAGCATGGCCGGTCTCACCACTGTCCTGTATCACCTTCCCCTTGATTCTCGATGATATTTTTCTATCACACAGAACTCCTGACACCTTTCTCCACCCATTCCAACCTGCCTGCACTCGCTTCTTTACCTCTTTCCCACACTCTCCATTACTCTGGACTGTTGACCCCAAGTACTTCAACTCCTGTACCTTCTTCACCTCTTCACCCTGTAATCTTACTGTTCCACTTCCCTCCCTGTCATTCACACACATGTACTCAGTCTTACTACCACTGACTTTCATTCCTCTTCTCTCCAGCACAAACCTCCACCTCTCCATGTTTTCCTCCACCTGCTCCCTGCTCTCACTACAGATCACAATGTCATCTGCAATCATCATTGTCCAAGGAGACTCCTGTCTGACCTCCTCTGACAACTGGTCCATCACCATAGCAAACAGGAAGGGGCTCAGAGCCGATCCCTGATGCAGTCCCACCTCCACTCTGAACTCCTACAGCACTACAGTACAGTACACTACAGTACAGGTGTACTGACCTACAGCACACCTCACCACTGTCCTGCTCCTCTCATACATGTCCTGCACCACTCTGACATACTTCTCTGCTACTCCTGACTTCAATTTTCAATTCAGTTCAATTTATTTTTTATAGCACCTTTTACAATGGACATTGTCTCAAAGCAGCTTTAAAAAAGAAGATAAACACAGAAAGGAGAGGGGAATAAATAAATAAACAAACAAACAAATAAATAAATAACTATAAATAAAAATAAATTATTAAATTAAATTATTAAACTATTTTATCCTTATTTTATTTTATCCCTAATAAGTAAGCCTGAGGTGACGGTGGCAAGGAAAAACTCCCTGAGATGATATGAGGAAGAAACCTTGATAGGAACCAGGCTCAGAAGGGAACCCATCCTCATTTGGGTGACACTAAACAGTAAATAATGTAACTGTAACTGATTAATGTCCTTTCTATAAAAGAAATCAATGATCCATGAGGAACTATGAGGTCAGTGTAGTTTCTGAGGTCATTATAGACACTAATTCCTTGTTGTCACAAGCTGACAGATGAAATGGAAGATCTGTGATGGTGTGAAAGTCCCAAGTGGCTCTGTCCATGGCTGTATCCTGGGTCACAGGCTGTCCACATAGATCTATCCACAGCATCAGTGACCACCACCAAGCAAGGAGACTCTGACCAGGGGTAGAGGCAGTGGTCATACTGGAAACTCAGAACACTGAGAGCTCAGGAGTGGGGTGTATAGCTCGACAGAGAAAGACAGAGAGAGAAAGAGACAGATATTAAGTATGCTTCTAATCATGTGATGTTTAAAGACAATGTAGATTATGTGTAAAGTGCAGGCAGGGACTCCGGCAAGACTAGTTATGACATCATAACTAAAAGGGAGATCCAGAAGGTGACAGACATGAAGGCTTCCCGGGACATAAAGCGTCCAACCACTTCACAGTCAATGACCTGAGTGACTAAACAAAAGTGTCTTCAGCCTAGACTTAAACATTGAGACTGTGTCTGAATCCCGAACACTAATTGGAAGGCAAATTCAAATCAAATTCAAATTCAAATTTTATTTGTCACATACATTTACATACACAGTACGACATGCAGTGAAATGTTTTTTCACGACTGTCCAGTATGTAAACATTTATAAAAAAATGTATATGAGAAAGAGATCCATAAAAAATAAAGATAAAAATAAAACTAGAGTATCTTAAAAGTATAAAAATAGAAAATAGAAAATAAAGTAAAATAAAAATACAATATAGATGAATAAAAATAAAATAAAAATATGAAAATATAGGTGTAAATAAAAATATAATATAAATAAAAAATAAAAATATGAAACTATAGGTGCAAGTATATATATATATATATATATATATACATAAATGCAGACATGAACATGAAGGGATGTTTGTGTATATGGCATATATTGAGGTGATCCAGTGTTTATCATTAAAGTGTCCATGTGCTGGAATAATTGTATAAAGTGACTTGGTGCCAGTCCAGTGTCAAAGTGTCAGTTTGTGCAAATGTGCGAGGTTGTGCAAAGTGATGAAAAGTGATGAAAAAAAGCAGAGAGAGTCCCCGTATCTGTATCAAGTTCTAGGTGTTCCAGACTCCAAATGGCCTGCGGGAAGAAGCTCCTCCTCATTCTCTCTGTGTTTGCCTTCATGGAGCGGAAGCGCCTTCACAATCTTCCTGGCCCTGAACCGGCACCACTTGCTGTAGATGTCCTGCAGGTCAGGGAGCTCGGTGTGGATGGTATGTTCAGCTGAACGCACCACTCTCTGGAGGGCTTACCTGTCCTGCATGGTGCTGTTCCCGAACCAGGAAGTGATGCTACCTGTCAGGACGCTCTCAGTGGTGCAGGTGTAAAAAGTCTTTAGCACCTGAGAGGGAAGTTTAAAGTCCCTAAACCATCTCAGGTGGTATAGACGCTGCCGGGCCTTCTTCACCAGGGTGTTGGTAAGACAGGACCAAGTCAAGTCCTGTGTGATGTGAACATCTAGGTACTGGAAGCTGTCCACTCTCTCCACTGGGGTTCCACTGATCGTGGTCGGTTGGTATGACCGCTCCTGCTTTGTACTGAAGTCCACTATTAACTCCTTAGTCTTGCTGATGTTCAGGAGTAGGGTTGTTCACCTGGCACCAGCTCTCCAGGGTTTTAATCTCCTGTAAGTAGGCCGTCTCGTCGTTGTTTGAGATCAGGCCCAACACAACAGTGTCATCAGTAAACTTAATGATGGTGGTGGAGTTGGAAGTGGCCACACAGTCATAAGTGTACAGTGAGTACAGCTCCAGTGCTGAGGGTGATAGAGGATGAGGTGTGTTTGCCCATCCGTACGACTTGTGGTCTGTCTGTCAGGAAGTTGGAAATCCACTGGCACAGGGGTGTGCTGAGACCTAGGACCTCCAACTTCGAGGTGAGCGTGGAAGGAATTATGGTGTTGAACGCTGAACTGTAGTCCACAAACAGCATTTTTACATAATTCCCTTTTCTGCAGTCCAGGTGGCTTGTTGTTGTGTGAAGGAGGTGTGAAATGGCGTCCTCAGTTTTGCCTGTACGCAAACTGTAGCGGATCCAGTGTGTCTGGTAGTGATGCAGTGATGAAGTCTCTGACCAGTCTTTCAAAGCACTTCATCACTACTGATGTCAGGGCTACAGGGTGGTAGTTGTTGAGGCAGGTGGGCTGTGGTTTCTTCGGGACAGGAACAATGGTGGACTGTTTGAAGCATGAGGGGACTGTAGACTGTTTCAGGGAGAGGTTGAATATCTCAGTGAACACTGGTGCTAGCTGGTCAGCGCACACTTTCAGAACCCGACCTGTGATGCCATCTGGTCCTGCTGTCTTCCTCGTGTACACTCTCCTGAATGCCCTCCTCACGTCATGCTCCGAGATGGTGAACGCATTAACCTCACCGGCTCTCTCAGCATGCATACTGTTTGTGCCACTAGCACTTCTAGCATGATTAGCTGCAGCCTTGAAGCGAACATAAAAAGTGTTTAGCTTATCTGCCAGAGAAGCGTCCGCATTCCCCATTCTGGAGGGTGGTGTTTTATAGTCCGTGATGGTTCTAAGTCCCTGCCACAGGCTTCTAGAGCCACCATGTTGGAACTGCAACTCTAGTTTCCTCCCGTAGCGCCGCTTTGCTTCCTTCACCATTCTGCGCACGCTGTAAGATGCAGCCTTGTAGTCGTCCATGTTCCCGGTGACGAGCCCCACGTTGTAGGCAGCGGAGCGGGATCTCAGGGCGTCGCGGACGGTCTTATCCACCCACGGCTTCTGGTTGGGAAACATCCTGATGATGGTTTTCTGTACCGTATCATCCGTTAGTTTCCCTATAAAACCCACAACCGCTTCCATAAACATGCTGACCTCATCAGAGCTGCGCCGGAACATGTCCCAGTCTGCGTCATCAAGTGCGTCCTGCAGAGCAGCCACCGATTGGTCCGTCCAGCGTGCGACTTCCCTCTGCACCGGGGCATCCTGTTTCAGCCTCTGTTTGTGTACAGGCATGAGGAAGATGGTGGCATGGTCCGATTTCCCAAACAGTGGTCATGATTGTGCCTTGTAGCTGTTTTTAAATGGTCTGTAGCAGTGGTCTAGTGTCCTTTCGCCCCTGGTGGGGCAGCTGATGGAAATTCGGCAGTGCGCGTTTGAGGTTGGCACAGTTAAATTTGATGGTCAGAAGTTCAAGATTCGGTGTGCAGGAGCGTGAGAGGGGAACAATTCTCTTGTTGTCGCACCAGTGGTTGTTCACCATCAGACACACTCCACCTCCCCTTGATTTCCCCGAGTCCAGTGTTCTGTCCATGCAGTAAACCGAGAAGAACTCGGCCTGCTGGATGGTGTGGTCCGGTACCGCTGGGTTCAGCCATGTCTCGGTGAAGCAGAGAAGGTTGCAGTCCCGAATGTCCCTCTGGAACTTGACCCTTGCCCTGAGGTCGTCGAGCTTGTTTTCCAATGACTGGATGTTGGCTAACAGGATACTAGGTAAGGGAGCGCGGTGTGCGCGTGCCCTCAGCCTGTTCCTGACGGCGGCTTGTTTTCCTCGTGGATGCCGGTACGGGTCGCGTCCTTTGTTCTTCCTCAGGATCTCGCTCAGCCAAGATGGGGTTCAAAAACGGCGAAAGGTGAGTGCATTGTGCACCAATAGAAATAAGAGTGGCCCTGTCGTACATAGTGATGGCCATCTTACAAAAAGAAACCAGTGTGTGTGTGAAAAAATACAAAAAATAAACAAAAACAAGCAAGGTTTGGTCGGAGCAGTCATGACAGCAGCCGACCTCATCGGCTGTTCCATAACTGTGGGGCTTTGAAAGAGAAAGCTCCGCCCCCTGCTGTAGCCTTTGCTACTTGAGGTACTACCAAATAACCAGCACCCTTTGATCGAAGTAGGCGTGGCTTATCATAAAAGACTAAAAGATCGCTCAGGTACTGCGGCGCGAGACCATTTAGTGCTTTATAGGTCAGTAACAGTATTTTATAATCAATGCAAAATCTGACTGGGAGCCAATGTAGTGTGGATAAAATAGGAGTGATGTGTTCATATCTTCTGGTTCTAGTTAGGACTCTAGCTGCTGCATTCTGGACTAACTGGAGCTTGTTTCTGCTCCTACTGGAACATCCAGACAGTAAGACATTACAATAATCCAACCTAGAGGTAACAAAAGCATGAACTAGTTTCTCTGCATCATGAAGTGACATCATATTTCTTATCTTAGCGATATTTCTGAGACAAAAGCAGGCTACCCGAGTGATATTATCTACATGAGCTTCAAATGAAAGACCAGAGTCAATAATCACACCAAGATCTTTTACTGCTGGACAACATGAAACCGAAAGACCATCCACCGTTACTCTGTAATCAGAAAGCTCACTTCTAACTGCCTGTGGTCCTAGTACTAGTACCTCTGTCTTGTCAGAGTTAAGCAGGAGGAAGTTAGTGACCATCCAATGTCAAATGTTCTTTACACATTCTTCTATCTTAATAAGGTAGTGTCTCTCATCTGACTTAGTTTAAACATATAGCTGTGTTTCATCGGCATAACAGTGGAAGCTAATACCATGTTTATGAATAATTGCACCAAGGGATAGCATATATAGGGAGAAAAGCAGTGGGCCTAAAACAGTACCTTGTGGAACATCAAACATAACCTCGGTATGCATGGAGAAGTCACCATCTAGATCTACAAACTGATAACGGTCAGTCAGATAAGACCTGAGCCAGGAGTACTAAGATCAAGTAACACCAGTATGGAGACACAACCCTGATCAGAAGCCAGTAACGTTGTTGTACCAGGGTGCTAGTTTCTTTTCTTTAATTGTTTTCCTTTTAAGTGGAGCTACAGTGACTAGGGTGTTGCGAAACATTGACTCCAGGTAATAAGTCGCCTGGTCAAGTTCTGTGGGGTCAGATGCGAACCAATCATCCGTGATAATTCTGGGAGACTATTGGTATTGGTCTCTCTGCAGTAGCAGACGTAAATGTATGCTTGATGCGGTAACGTGGCAAATTGCGCATCTCGTGTCTAAGACGCATTTTAAATGAGACAAGATAGTGATCTGAGATAGCTTCCGACTGTGGAAGAGTGACTATGTTTTCTATATTTAAGCCGAATGTTAGAATATGATCCAGAGTGTGACCTCCATTATGAGTGGGTCCTATTATACCTACTGAATATAAGATGGATACAACTGCAAAATGGATACAAAAACTGAGAACTGTGTTCCCAATGAGAACTGAACTGTGCTGGACACAGACACACATACAACTGAGAACTGCTCTCAACAGAGAACTATACTGTGCTGGACACACACACACACACACGCACACAAAAAATTGTCCTGTTTGCATTACACTTTACACTTGATCCTGTTAACATGTTAACTTTAATATTTGCACTCACTGTCAACACTATTCTTTTGCACAGAGCCCTTCTACTCTTTCTTCCCTTTCATTTTCCTCATTCATCAGCTCTTCAAAGTTCTCCTTCCATCTCCTCTGTACACTCTCCTCACTTGTGAGCACCTTTCCATCTCTATCCTTAATAACTTGCTGCACATCCTTCCCACCTCGATCCCTCTGCCTAGCTAACCTGTACAAGTCCTTCTGTCCATCTCTAGTGTCTAACCTAGTGTACAACTCATCATACGCCTTCTGCTTGGCCTTAGACCCCTCCCTCTTCACTCTGTGCTGTAACTCCTTGTATTCCTGTCTATTCTCTTCAGTCCTGTCCATGTCCCACTTCTTCTTGGCTAACCTCTTCCTCTGAATACTATCCTGAACTTCCTCATTCCACCACCCAGTCTCCTTATCTTCTTTCCTCCTTCCAGATGACACACCCAGCACCTTTCTTCCTGTCTCCCTGGTCACTTCTGACCACTCAGAGCCTGCCTCAACTTCTATCTAAATTCCTCACAACATTCCTCCTTTTTCAGCTTCCACCACTTGGTTTTCTTCTCCATCTCTATCTTTGACCTCTGCTTACAGACCATCAGATTCATCCTACACACCACCATCCTATGCTGTCTGGCTACACTCTCTCCCACTACCACTTTACAGTCACTAATCTCTTTCAGATTGCCTCTTCTACATAGGATGTGGTCTACCTGTGTGCTCCTACCTCCACTCTTGTAAGTCACTCTATGCTCCTCCCTCTTCTGAAAATAAGTGTTAACCACAGCCATGTCCATCCTCTTAGCAAAGTCCACTACCATCTGTCCTTCAAGGTCCTTTCCTTAACTCCAAACTTGCCCATCACCTCCTCATCACCTGTGTTCCCCTCACCAACATGTCCATTAAAATCTGCTCCTATCACCACTCTCTCCCCCGTGGGAATACTCTCTATCACCTCATCTAATTCACTCCAGAATCTCTCTTTCTCCTCTAACTCACAACCTACCTGTGGGGCAAAACCACTAACAACATTCAACATCACCCCTTCAACCTCTAACTTCAGACTCATCACCCTGTCTGACACTCTCATCACCTCCAGAACATTCCTCACAAACTCCTCCTTCAGGACCACATCTACCCCATTTCTCTTACTATCCACCCCATAATAAAACAGCTTGAATCCTGCTCCTATACTAGGAGCCTTGCTCCCCTTCCCCCTGGTCTCCTGTACACACAGTATATCCACCTTCCTTCTCTCCATCATATCAGCCAGCTCTCTACCTTTCCCTGTCATAGTACCAACATTCAGAGTTCCTATTCTCAGTCCTACACTCTTACCTTTCCTCTTCTCTCTCTGTCTACGCACTCTCCCTAGGTCAACGGTGCCGATGGCGGTCGTTGTTAACCCAGGCCTCGACTGATGACTGGTATGAAATTAAGAGTACTGACAATTCGCATGATTAAATTTGGCAATGTTTTACGCCGGATGCTCTTTTTTTTTACTTCCTGACACAACCCTCTCTATTTATCTGGGCTTGGGACCGGCACAGAAGTCACTGGACTGTGACCCCCATGGCTAGTTTTATTCTATGGACTACGTACTAATAAAAAAGAAAATCAGTCACATTGTTGTATTTTAGCATTTTAAATAATCATAAAACATGCCAAAAGAATTATATCAATTGGTGGTGAAAATTTATTTTTTAAAATTGTTTATTTGGTGAGTTGTTGAGCAGATCATCCAACTTTAAAGTGGTCACAGGTAATATATGTGTTTAAGTAGCTCTGGCCACCAGGTGGCAGTGTTTCAGCTTCAAACTGACAGTAATTATACAACTGGAGCTCAAGAGTATCTGGGTTTGTGCAGCTTCACATCTCTCCAAACTCCTAGTCACATTCTGAAGGGTAGCAGTGATGGTCACGTGGCATGACAGGACATGAAGATGGCTGCGCTCACATTCACACACTGTCAGAGCAGCAGGAATAATAAATCATACGACATAAACATGTAGAGTACAGTAATTCTCTTTAACCTGCCTCTGCAATCAACACTAATGCATCAGATATTTTTTTTGCTTTCATTTGACCTGTCCACAGGAGTGTGTCCAGTTCTACAGCAGCTTGTTACAGTAAACATGGCTGATCTTTGTGCTCACTGACTCTGCATCTTCCTGTGCTCTGTTCTCTATAATAATAATAATTATTATTATTATTATTAATTTTTTTTATTATTTATTTATTTATTTATTTATTTATTTATTTATTTATTTATTTATTTATTATTATTTTAAATATTTATCATCATCACACTTCTCTTGTTCTTGTACACACAATCACAGCAATACATGCTTTCACACCAAGGAACACTACAAAGAATTATAAGTGTGTGTGTGTGTGTGTGTGTGGTGGGGGGGGCAGTTGTTAGAGGATGTGCTATATGCTCATGCAGTGAAAGAGTTTGAACTCTATCAGGTGACCAGGGAGTGAGGGGGAGTGCAGAGTATAAGATACACACAGAGTAATTATACAACACACACACACACACATTTATACACACACTTCATATGAACAGCCTGCGGCATGAGATGTCAGTTTTTAAGAAAGAATAGAGAAAACAAGTGAAAGAATCTGACACACCTGTTCTTTCTATGGGTCTCAGGTGAGACACAAACACAAACACACACACACACATATTGGGAGAGGCTTGGAATTTTACAGGGTTTGGCTGAGAGTGAGAGAGAGAGAGAGAGAGAGAGAGAGAGACATTGGAAAGGGTGGAGGAGGAGGAGGAGGTGAGACTGACAGAGTGAGACAGGAAGAACAGATTTACTGACTCATGACTCGGGCAGGAGAGCAGACAGATTCGGACAACACTGACACAAACACAGACCGAGAAAAAGACGAGTGAGGACTGTCAAAGTGTGGCTGTCTGACACACTTACACACACATACACAACAGGTAACTAATAGCAGACAGAGTGAGAGAAAGACAGAGAGATTGTGTGTGTGTGTGTGTGTGTAGCATATAGTGTGTATAGAGTATATGGTTTGTGTATATGTGTAGTGTGTTTTGTATATATACAATGTGTATAGTGAGTGTAGTGTGTGTGTAGGGTGTATAGTGTGTGTAGTGTGTGTGTAGGGTGTATAGTGTGTGTGTGTGTAGGGTGTATAGTGTGTGTAGTGTGTGTGTAGGGTGTATAGTGTGTGTAGTGTGTGTGTAGGGTGTATAGTGTGTGTGTGTGTAGGGTGTATAGTGTGTGTAGTGTGTGTGTAGGGTGTATAGTGTGTGTAGTGTGTGCGTAGGGTGTATAGTGTGTGTGTAGGGTGTATAGTGTGTGTGTGTAGGGTGTATAGTGTGTGTAGTGTGTGCGTAGGGTGTATAGTGTGTGTGTGTGTAGGGTGTATAGTGTGTGTAGTGTGTGTGTAGGGTGTATAGTGTGTGTAGTGTGTGCGTAGGGTGTATAGTGTGTGTGTAGGGTGTATAGTGTGTGTGTGTAGGGTGTATAGTGTGTGTAGTGTGTGCGTAGGGTGTATAGTGTGTGTGTGTGTAGGGTGTATAGTGTGTGTAGTGTGTGCGTAGGGTGTATAGTGTGTGTGTGTAGGGTGTATAGTGTGTGTAGTGTGTGTGTAGTGTGTATAGTGTGTGTGTGTAGTGTGTATAGCATACTGTATGTACAATTGGCCTCATATACCTATCTTTTATTACAGTTGTTTATGAATGACAAACCAGATTGAAAATATCCAATTTTACGAAAGTTTCAGAAAGGTTGATTTTCTCTGTACGTGTGTTAATGTTGATCAACGCTAATCACCTGTAAATCACCAAGTGTGTCCTCCACACACATTCAGTGAGACCCACAAACCTTTATAAAAGTTCTATTGCTCTGAGCATGTAACAGCTGATCAAGGTGAAGAATAACAAACAGGACTTATTTCGCCTCACTACTGTGGCATTAAAAATATTTCATCATTTATAATATTAATAAAATAAGTGAGTACTAAATGCTCATTTTTAACACTTAACAAATAAACTCTACAGATCAGGAATACAACTGTGATTTTTTTTCATATTTCCTCATTCACTGCAATTTAATTCTGGTTATTCCACTGCAAACACAACACACACTCTGCTGCTAATTTTAACAGAACCCAGAGAGCCGGTCTGTATGGTGCTGTACAGCAAGTCTGCTACTCGTCAGGTTTAAATAAATGTTGAGATCTGGTCTTGCATGGTGGTCAGTGGTGGTCACTACACAACAGAGCTGCTGTAAATCTTGAATAGTGAAAGATTTTGAGCAGTAGTGTGCAGTTTTTTTTCCAAGTTCACAGAGACCAAAAGAAACAAGACTCTGGGACTAATCAGTGTGAAATCTGACTGGGAGCCAGTGTAGTGTGGATAAGATAGAAGTGATGTGTTCATATCTTCTGGTTCTAGTTAGGACTCTAGCTGCTGCGTTCTGGACTAACTGGAGCTTGTTTCTGCTCCTACTGGAACATCCAGACAGTAAGACATTACAATAATCCAACCTAGAGGTAACATGATGGAGGCTTATCTGAAGCGAGAGAGAGAGAGAGAGACAGAGAGACAGAGAGAGACAGAGAGAGAGAGAGAATTAGGCATGTTCTGGTAAATATCAGCCATTTAAACTCTGCAGTATAACTGTATATAGAAATGTGCAGCAATACACGCATTTTATAAACTCTGTTCAATGTGCAGTCAGTTATAGGATTTTCTTGAAAATTAAAAAATAAATCCATTTGTATCCAGCTTAATAAATGAGGCCCGAGGTGTGTAGTGTAAACATTATGGTGTATGTAATCTTTGTAAAAAAATTAAAAAAATTCAATGTAAAAAATTAAAGGTAAGATAAATCACGTCAGATGTTTTCCATCTGTAATATGTTGTAGCAATCAACACAATTCAGGTAAAAAACAAACAAAACAAATATTTTAGAAAAATGGAAATGGAAAAACTTATAATAACCTTAACAATAACCTGGCTGCCGGCGTTCAAAACCTGTAACTAAAACTTTAATACTTTAATGCTTGTACTAATTACATTCAGTGTTTTTGAATCCAATTTAGCACATTGTTATTTGCCAATTTTATTACACTATTCCTTGGAAAATGCTCTAGATCTCCCAGTTTGTAAGGGGATATCCTGTACACAGTCTTGGCTTGGACTGGGCTATTCCAAAATGTTGATCTTCCTCTTCTGAAGTCATTGACTTGGATTTGTGCTTCGGGCCATTCTCACACTGGAAAGTGGAAGGTGAAGATTCTGTGCCAAAATCAACAGATATTTGGAGCTGTAACTAGAGCCTCAGTCCCTCAGAGAACCAGAACATGATGCTTCACCATGCCTGTGTGTTTCTTTCAGTGATAAAAAGAGCATTCTTGGTTTTACATCAAACATCTTTTTGAACTATGGCCAGAAAGTTCTACCACATACTGTCTTTTGCCACATGGTTTGGGATAATTTAGGCAGGTTTGGATTTTTTTATTGTGTGAAAGTGTTTCTGTCTCGACCTCTGCCTCGTCGCTCAGAGATGTGAAGTATACGAGAGATGGTTTTACATGCAGGGAGTCAGCAGGACTTTCCAGATAAAGTTCCTTTGATGCTCCTGTAGGTCTCTCAGCGGCTTCCCTGGCAGGTTTTCTTCTTGTCCTTTGGGGATGTTCTGTGTTTTTTAACATTATTTTACTTTCTTTTTTTCCTAAAACATTTTAATTTACTTGGATGTTGTTGGTTGCTGTTTTCACATAAATCCCATACTTCACAAAAAACTGCAGGAGCTTGTAAAAGTTTTATATCCTTTGTTTCTGTATAGACTGTGTGTAGTGTGTGTGATGTGTATAGTGTGTATAGCATGGATGTACTGGGTACAGAGAGAGAGAGAGAGAGAGAGAGAGTTTAGGGTTTGTTCTCTGTATGTATGAGTGTATAAATGTTTTCTCTCTTTCTGTGTGTGTGTGTGTAAAACTCATACTCAGATATATGTGTGTGTTTCAGATGGAGTTTCAGCCATTCAGATCTCAGAGCCACTGATGCCCTCAGGGTTAGAGGGCAGTGCCATGGCAATTGCAGCCCTGTTCCGGGGCAAGTGGGGTCAGAAGGGTCATGTCCTCAGTCCCAAAACCCCCCCTGCAGCCCCCCATCCCCAACACTGTGATGATGAAGATGAAGATGATGAAGAGCAGTTGAACACACGAGTGCCAATTAGACGGAATTCTCGTTTTTACCGTTCCATGAGGAAGAAAAGACACGCCCAAGGCCATGCCCATGAACAAGATAGTAAGAACGTTTATTATTATTATTATTATTATTATTATTATTATTATTATTATTATTATTATGTTATATTATTATTGACTGTGCAGTACAGTTTTTACAATCACTATAATAACGCACTTGTTATGTTCACTCACTTTTATGAATATGTAATGAATAGACAGAGAGTGGAATATATGAAGAGCAAATTTATATCTATTTATTAAGAATTAGCTGATTAATATTCTAACTGATCGTTCCTCAACAACACACCGGTGTCTTACGTTTAGTTTCTGCAGCACTTTGACTATAAAAGCACATAATATTCAATTTAAAGTACTCTGGATCTTTTTCATTGAAGAGAAAAGTCTCTCTCTCTCTCTCTCTCTCTCTCTCTCACACACACACACACACACACACACAAACATAGGCACGTCATACTGTTTCCCCTCTATAAAACTCAAAACAGTCCAAACCAGATAAACAGGTTTAATTGTTTTGTCTTTGGGTGGTGTGTGTGTGTGTGTGTGTGTGTGTCTTATCTCTTCAATTAGTTTCTGCATGTGTTATTAGTAATGTCAGATATTTAACACCTTTCACAACCAGTTTTTATGTATCACTGAAAACAGAAGTGGGAAGGAAGTTGTTCTCATTAGTGAGATTTCTGTAACTCTCTTATCTTCTAACACTAAGGTGTTTGTGCATTACACACATTCAGGACAGAATTGATTTGTGTCAGTCCTGCCACATGAGGGGAATGAGGACACAGGCAGCAGGTTTTCAGGAGAATGATTTGGTTTATTTTATTTATTTTACTGCATCAGGTTTAGAGTAACAAACAAAACTGTAGTGGAATAAACACAACTAGAATTTTGCATTTCCAGAAGAAAATGCGTGTGATTGCAAAAAGCAAAGCAAAATGTTGCTTAAACTATTGCAATACATTGTCAAATAGTATATACAAGCTAAAGTCACAGTTTAAAAAGTTTTAAATCCATATAAAATAAACTATAATACTTATCAGCATGAAAACTAATAGCACACCTAAGCAGCATTTTAGCGTTGGAAGCATGTTTCTAGCTATTACCGTTTAAGCGATATGTTGCAAGAAATTCTGAAATAATACATAAATACAACTCCGAGCAGGTCTCGAACCCGGGTCTCCAGCATGGCAGGCGGACACGCTAACAAAGTACCATAAGCAAGGAAAGCCATTTCCAGCAAGATTAAGATGAGGTTTACATCACAGCACTTAGCGCTACACTCCATTACAAATATAAAAGCTATACATGCTTAAGCTATTGCAAGACATTCTCAAATAATAAATACAAACTAAAGTCACAGTTAAAATATGAAGTCTAAACGAACTAGCGTGTGCACTGCGCTTAAATATCCATATGAAACCCAGGAAGTGAAGCATAGCTAAGGTTTAATGTAGTATGAGTAGTAGTATTTACCAACACCGCTTTGCCTGCACCTTTACGGCATGTTTACGGCAGCTACTGAAAATCCCCGAGAAAGACCAAACTGTACGGAAACCAGGAAGTGAAGTCCGTGAAAAATGCATTTACAAATTAATATAAAATAAACTACAATACTTATCAGCATGAAAAGTAATAGCACACTTAAGCACAACATGGGCAACATTGTAGCATTGGAACCATGTTTCTAGCTATTACCGTTTAGGACTAGTAACGTTTTACATGTTTGTTTACGACATCTCCTGATAACGTCAGAGAAAAAACGAACTGTGCACACTCTCCTTAAATGTCCGTGCGGAAACCAGGAAGTGAAGTCCGTAAAAAATGCATTTAAAATTAATATAAAATAAACTGCAATACTTATCAGCATAGCACACTTAGTAATAGCACACTTAAGCAGAACATAATCAACATTTTAGCATTGGAACCATGTTTTTAGCTATTACTGTTTAGGACTAGTAGCGAGTCCAGGAACCGGAATAATAATTATAATAAAGAGTGACGATAACGAGTGCGATTGCTTACACAATCACACTAATAAAGGCACATTTCTGTTGTCTGTATGGTTATGGTCAATTTCACAGTCATTTCTCTCTTAGCATCGAGGCTCTATTGCAGGTTCAGCAGCCACTCACCACAACACACACACACACACACACACACAGAATAAATCAGTCACAGTACATTACTACTCAGGTAAACAGTCCACACACTCGTGCTCGTGTGACTTTCACACAAACTGCAGGAGCATTAAAATGGTGTCTACTGAAAGCAGCACAATATCCACAATATCTATAACTTGTGTGTGTGTGTGTATGTGTGTGTCCTAATAAAATACCAGCCAAGGTGGAGGTGAAGAAACACCACACCATCTCAAGTAAATCACACACATTCAGTTGTGTCCTGTCCTGTGTGTGTGTGTGTGTGTGTGTTGTGCCACGTGTTTTATGAGACTTTTTAGCTGATTTCAGATTCAAGTCCAAAGTCAATGGAACGCACATACACACACACACATCAGCAGTCTATAGGGGAGTGTGAGTTTACTTCCTTGTTATATCATCCATAAAATGATAAAAGAGTTAATCAGTAATAAAAATCTTCAGAATGACCTTCAGTGTATTTTGAACTTTCTCATAAACAAAATGCTGCAGAAGGTAAATTCATGAGCGTCTGTAATCTCCCAGACCCCCAGTTCCCTGACCACCATTTCCCAGACCCCCAGTGCTCCTAGTTTTTTGAGGCATGTCTGTGTGAAGCCTGGGTTCTACACGGAACCTTTAAGGATTCCCCAGGAAGCACAAATGAAGAACTCTGTGTGGTTCTAGATAAAATGTTTGTTTTGAGGGAGTTAATTGCTGTGTATCTTTATGTTCTAGTTTCTCTTTTCATCTGTCTATAAATATCTTTCTCTCACTTTCTCTTTCTCTATCTAAATACCTCTCCTTTTCTCACTGTCTCACTCTCTCTGTCTGTCTCTTAGTCTCTCTTTCTTACATAATCACACCCACCTGCAGGACGTTACACAACATATCACTGTTAAAGCCTGAGAGAACTCAGAGGAGCCAAGCATCTCCTGCATTCAGTCCTTTTCTCCATGTCTCCAACTGTCCAATCCCCAAGCAACCTGTCCACTTGTCTGAGTCCCCTTTACTTAGTCCCCTTGTCCAAGTTCCCTTGTCCGAGTCCCCTTGACTGAGTCCCCTTGTCCAAGTTCCCTTGTCCGAGTCCCCTTTACTTAGTCCCCTTGTCCAAGTTCCCTTGTCCGAGTCCCCTTGACTGAGTCCCCTTGTCCAAGTCCCCTTGTCCAAGTCCCCTTGTCCATGTCCCCTTGACCGAGTCTCCTACATCTCTATGTACCCAGACCCTTATTCCATCAGATCTACATCATTACATTTTTATTATTTTACATGTAGCTGTATCACTTCCTGTTTCAGCACTAACCCACTTATTTTTTCATAGGCCCCACCCACTCACTCAGAGCACCACGTGACTCCAGCAGGAGCAGAGCTGCAATCAGATCTCCACCACTACACACACAACGGTGAGAAAACAGAAAGCAGCAGACAGGTAGAGAGACAGGAAAAGACAGATGCTGCCCCCTGATGGAAGCAGAGAGTATTACACCCACACATAAACCTCACACCCCACCACCCCCACCCTCCAAGACCCCCCCCCCCCCACACACACACACACACACACACACACATTTGAAATGAAGGTCAGCTTGCATAATCATTGTGTATTTGTGTTTATTTTTTATTCAGCCCTCCATCGCCTCCACATTATGGAGCAGCGTTGCCAGGCAACGGGAGCACCAGAGAAGGAGGAGCTTCCCTCTGGTCACCGTTAGAGACAGGAGATTGGCGGCTCAGAGGAGAGATGGAGGAGCTGAGCACACACACGAGCCGAGCCTGCAGCATGCAGGATGATGATACATACACACACACTCGCACACACCACATGGTCAGCGCACACAACACAAACAGGTAAGAGGTGCAGTGTGTGTGTGTGTGTGTGTGTGTGTGTGTTTCTACACTCAATAACAACTTTTTTATTGTTGATTAGGATGGTGACAAGCGGAGACACGGCACAGGAGAACTTTAGCCACAGTTTAAACATAGTGAAGAATATTGGTGAGTGAACGTGGACACACACACATTCTGCCGTCTATGTGAATGTAATTTGCTGCATTAGTATGTGATCACAAAATGACGATTACTGAAGCATATCTGAATCTAACTCTGTGTGTGTGTTCACTGTCAGTGTGAATTTTCTCACAGAATGTCTCTCTCTCTCTCTCTCTCTCTCTCTCTCTAAAGCTCTTGTGTTCTCTACTAGCTGCCTCACTCTCTCTTTCTGTCTGTCTCTCCG
>NC_080729.1:21994163-22031663 GCF_019097595.1 Hemibagrus wyckioides | reverse complement strand
ATTTTCCAGTTTTAATCTGTGTTATTTCTCTAATGCAGCAATATGTTCAGGTTCCTGATGTTTTATTACATCTACTGTTATTATATTTATAGTTCTGTGTGATTTGTGGCACATGGGTGCAGCAAGTTATTTCCTCTTGTTACATTCGAGCAGTTTTACACAGAGGTTCCCGCTCCAGCCTCTTTATTTCTTTATTCTCTCTTTTTAAGCTAATGAGACAAAAAAATCTGCTCTTGTCGTGTTACTGAGAATCTCTTCTGTCCTGAAGATATGAGAAAACCTAAAGTTACAGCTTTACCTCTGACTGTTAGCGCTGACACTGGAGACTCCTTCCACACATGTTTATGTGGAGTGTATGTTGTACACATCACTGTGAAGGAGCTGTTACTATGGAAACAATAAGGTATCAGAGTGAGGGCATTAATATAAATCTGTGCTACAGTTAGAGCTGCTGTTAGAGAGAATTAATCACCACCTGATCCACCAATCAGAATTAATCACCACCTGATCCACCAATCAGAATTAATCACCACCTGATCCACCAATCAGAATTCATCAACACCTGATCCTCCAGTCAGATTCCAGCTGGGTGTGGTTTCAGCTGCTATAAATTATGTTTATTAGAGTTATTCTGTTATTATTCCAGTTTAATCTGTGTTTAATGCAGCAATATGTTCAGGTTCCTGATGTTTATTACATCTGTTTTTTTTTCAGGTTCCTGATGGATCTGGAGCACCGGATTGAGGAGTCGCTGCTGATCTCTGATGTTTGTGACATCGTTCATGATCATGCCATTAACCATTTCGATGTCTTCATCAGTTATGTCATCAACCAGGTTTATCAGGAGAAGAACTACAGACGCATCCTGTGAGTGTGTGCGCATGTGTGTCTGCATGTGTCCATGTATAGGAGAGGCTTATTTAACCATGCATGCCTTTTTGTCCATTGTGTGCATGCTATGTGTGTGTGTGTGTTGTGTGTGTGTGTGTGTGTGTGTGTGTGTTACAGACAGGAGAACCCTACGTTTAAAGAGAACATGGCCGTTCTGGAGAATCAACCGAAAGTCAGAGGTCTCTCGTTCACCTCGTTCCTGATTCTCCCTTTCCAGCGAATCACACGACTCAAACTACTGGTGCAGGTAACAATCAGCCAATCAGAAGATTTAGAATACTGACACAGGGTCAGTCATAGTGTGTGTGTGTGTGTGAAATAATGTGTGTGTGTGTTCCAGAACATTCTGAAGAAGGTCGAGGAGAACTCAGAGAGAGAGAGGAATGCTATAAAGGCTCATCAGGAGCTTGAGAGGGTGAGTGGGTGAGTGTGTGTGAGTGTGTGTGTGTGTGTGTGTGTGTGTGTGTGTGTGTGTGTGAGAAAGAGAGTGAAAGAGCACATGTGAACAGTGCACTGTCTGGGCTTATCGTTGTCATGGTAACAGCCTGCCAAATTTGCAGATTTGCACAGTATGAAACTTTAGGTTTTATTTGTGAACTTTAGGATTATTGTGTAGAGTTACCTTTATTTTAGGGTCTAGGGATTAGGGTGCAGTGTGCAGATAGTAGAGTATAAGGTGTAGGGTTTAGAGTGTAGGGTTTAGGGTGTAGGGTTTAGGTGTTAGGGTTTAGAGTGTAGGGTTTAGGTGTTAGGGTTTAGAGTGTAGGGTTTAGGTGTTAGGGTTTAGGGTTTAGGTGTTAGGGTGTAGGATTTAGGTGTTAGGGTTTAGGGTGTAGTGTTTAGGTGTTAGGGTTTAGAATGTAGGCTTTAGGTGTTAGGGTTTAGAGTGTAGGGTTTAGGTGTTAGGGTTTAGGTGTTAGGGTGTAGGATTTAGGCGTTAGGGTTTAGGGTGTAGGATTTAGGTCTTAGGGTTTAGGTGTTAGGGTTTAGAGTGTAGGGTTTAGGTGTTAGGGTTTAGAGTGTAGGGTTTAGGTGTTAGGGTTTAGGTGTTAGGGTTTAGAGTGTAGGGTTTAGGTGTTAGGGTTTAGAGTGTAGGGTTTAGGTGTTAGGGTTTAGAATGTAGGGTTTAGGTGTTAGGGTTTAGAGTGTAGGGTTTAGGTGTTAGGCTTTAGGGTTTAGGTGTCAGGGTTTAGGTGTTAGGGTTTAGGGTGTAGGGTTTAGGTGTTAGGGTTTAGGGTTTAGGTGTCAGGGTTTAGGTGTTAGGGTTTAGGGTGTAGGGTTTAGGTGTTAGGGTTTAGGGTGTAGTGTTTAGGTGTTAGGGCTTAGAGTGTAGGGTTTAGGTGTTAGGCTTTAGAGTGTAGGGTTTAGGTGTTAGGGTTTAGAGTGTAGGGTTTAGGTGTTAGGCTTTAGAGTGTAGGGTTTAGGTGTTAGGGTTTAGAGTGTAGGGTTTAGGTGTTAGGCTTTAGAGTGTAGGGTTTAGGTGTTAGGGTTTAGAGTGTAGGGTTTAGGTGTTAGGCTTTAGAGTGTAGGGTTTAGGTGTTAGGGTTTAGAGTGTAGGGTTTAGGTGTTAGGGTTTAGAGTGTAGGGTTTAGGTGTTAGGGTTTAGAGTGTAGGGTTTAGAGTGTAGGGTTTAGAGTGTAGGGTTTAGGTGTTAGGGTTTAGAGTGTAGGGTTTAGCTGTTAGGGTTTAGGTGTTAGGGTTTAGGTGTTAGGGTTTAGAGTGTAGGGTTTAGGTGTAGGGTTTAGGTGTTAGGGTTTATGTGTTAGGGTTTATAGTGAAGGGTTTAGGGTTTAGATTGTACGGTTTAGCTGTTAGGGTGCAGGGTGTAGGGTTTAGGTGTTAGGGTTTAGCTGTTAGGGTTTAGGGTGTAGTGTTTAGGTCTTAGGGTTTAGAGTGTAGGGTTTAGCTGTTAGGGTGCAGGGTGTAGGGTTTAGGTGTTAGGGTTTAGCTGTTAGGGTTTAGGGTGTAGGGTTTAGGTCTTAGGGTTTACAGTGTAGGGTTTAGGTGTTAGGGTTTAGAGTGTAGGGTTTAGGTGTTAGGGTATAGAGTGTAGGGTTAGGTGTTAGTGTTTAGGGTGTAGGGTTTAGGTGTTAGGGTTTAGAGTGTAGGGTTTGGGGTGTGGGGTTTAGGTGTTAGTGTTTAGGGTTTGGTGTTAGGGTTTAGAGTGTAGGGTTTATGGTGTAGTGTTTAGGTGTTAGGGTTTAGGGTGTCATTTTAGGTTTTAGGGTTTAGGGTGTAGGGTTTAGGTGTTAGGGTTTAGGGTGTAGGGTTTAGGTGTTAGGGTTTAGAGTGTAGTGTTTAGGTGTTAGGGTTTAGGGTATCATTTTTAGGTTTTAGGGTTTAGGGTGTAGGGTTTAGGTGTTAGGGTTTAGAGTGTAGGGTTTAGGTGTTAGGGTTTAGGTGTTAGGGTGTAGGATTTAGGTGTTAGGGTTTAGGGTGTAGTGTTTAGGTCTTAGGGTTTAGGTGTTAGGGTTTAGAGTGTAGGGTTTAGCTGTTAGGGTTTAGGTGTTAGAGTTTAGAGTGTAGGGTTTAGGTGTTAGGGTTTAGGTGTTAGGATTTAGAGTGTAGGGTTTAGGTGTTAGGGTTTAGGGTTTAGGTGTTAGGGTTTAGGGTGTAGAGTTTAGGTGTTAGGGTTTAGAGTGTAGGGTTTAGATGTTAGGGTTTAGAGTATAGGCTTTAGGTGTTAGGGTTTAGAGTGTAGGGTTTAGGTGTTAGGGTTTAGGGTGTAGGGTTTAGGTGTTAGGGTTTAGAGTGTAGGGTTTAGGTGTTAGGGTTTGGGGTGTAGGGTTTAGGTGTTAGTGTTTAGGTGAATGGGTTTAGGATGTAGGGTTTAGGGTTTAGGGTGTAGTGTTTAGGTGTTGGGGTTTAGGTGAATGGGTTTAGGGTGCAGGGTTTAGGTGTTAGGGTTTAGAGTGTAGGGTTTAGAGTGCATAGGGTTGGGTTTATGGTCTAGGGTTTAGGATGTAGGGTTTAGGGTTTATGGTGTAGTGATTAGATGTTAGGGTTTAGGGTGTAGGGTTTAGGTGTTAGGGTTTAGAGTGTAGGGTTTAGGTGTTAGGGTTTAGAGTGTAGGGTTTAGGTGTTAGGGTTTAGGTGTTAGGGTGTAGGATTTAGGCGTTAGGGTTTAGGGTGTAGTGTTTAGGTCTTAGGGTTTAGGTGTTAGGGTTTAGAGTGTAGGGTTTAGGGTGTAGGATTTAGGGTGTAGGCTTTAGGTGTTAGGGTTTAGAGTGTAGGGTTTAGGTGTTAGGGTGCAGGGTGTAGGGTTTAGGTGTTAGGGTTTAGCTGTTAGGGTTTAGGGTGTAGGGTTTAGAGTGTAGGGTTTAGGGGTTAGAGTTTAGAGTGTAGGGTTTAGGGTGTAGGGTTTAGAGTGTAGGGTTTAGGGGTTAGGGTTTAGAGTGTAGGGTTTAGGGGTTAGGGTTTAGAGTGTAGGGGTTAGGGGTTAGGGTGTAGGATTTAGGTGTTAGGGTTTAGAGTGTAGGGTTTAGGTGTTAGGGTTTAGAGTGTAGGGTTTAAGTGTTAGGGGTTAGGGTGTAGTGTTTAGGTCTTAGGGTTTAGACTGTAGGGCTTAGGTGTTAGGGTTTAGAGTGTAGGGCTTAGGTGTTAGGGTTTAGGGTGTAGGGTTTAGGTGTTAGGGTTTAGGGTGTAGGGTTTAGGTGTTAGGGTTTAGGGTGTAGGGTTTACACCCTATTAGGATACACCCTATTAGGATACACCCTATTTAAACCCTGTTAGGGTTTAGAGTGTAGGGTTTAGATGTTAGGGTTTGGGGTGTAGAGTTTATGTGTTAGTGTTTAGGTGAATGGGTTTAGGATGTAGGGTTTTTGGTGTTAGGGTTTAGGGTGTAGTGTTTAGGTGTTGGGGTTTAGGTGAATGGGTTAGGGTTAGGGTTTAGCTGTTAGGGTTTAGGGTGTAGTGTTTAGGTCTTAGGGTTTAGAGTGTAGGGTTTAGGTGTTAGGGTTTAGAGTGTAGGGTTTAGGTGTTAGGGTTTAGGGTTTAGGTGTTAGGGTGTAGGATTTAGGTGTTAGGGTTTAGGGTGTAGTGTTTAGGTCTTAGGGTTTAGGTGTTAGGGTTTAGGTGTTAGAGTTTAGAGTGTAGGGTTTAGGTGTTAGGGTTTAGGTGTTAGGGTTTAGAGTGTAGGGTTTAGGTGTTAGGGTTTAGGGTGTAGTGTTTAGGTGTTAGGGTTTAGAGTGTAGGGTTTAGGTGTTAGGGTTTAGAGTGTAGGGTTTAGGTGTTAGGGTTTAGGGTTTAGGTGTTAGGGTGTAGGATTTAGGTGTTAGGGTTTAGGGTGTAGTGTTTAGGTCTTACGGTTTAGAGTGTAGGGCTTAGGTGTTAGGGTTTAGGGTGTAGGGTTTAGGTTTTAGGGTTTAGGGTGTAGTGTTTAGGTGTTAGGGTTTAGAGTGTAGGGTTTAGGTGTTAGGGTTTAGGGTGTAGGGTTTAGGTGTTAGGATTTAGAGTGTAGGGTTTAGGTGTTAGGGTTTATAGTGTAGTGTTTAGGTGCTAGGGTTTAGAGTGCATTGGGTAGGGATTAAGGTGGAGGATTAGGATGTAGGGTTTAGAGTGTAGGGTTTAGTGTTTAGGTGTTAGGGTTTAGAGTGTAGGGTTTAGGTGTTAGGGTTTAGGGTGTAGGGTTTAGGTGTTAGGGTTTATAGTGTAGGGTTTGGGGTGTAGTGTTTAGGTTTAGGGTGTCATTTTTAGGTTTTAGGGTTTAGAGTGTAGGGTTTAGGTGTTAGGGTTTAGAGTGTAGGATTTAAGTGTTAGGGGTTAGGGTTTAGGATGTAGTGTTTAGCTGTTAGGGTTTAGGGTGTAGGGTTTAGGTGTTAGGGTTTAGGGTGTAGTGTTTAGGTGCTAGGGTTTAGAGTGCATTGGGTAGGGATTAGGGTGGAGGATTAGGGTGTAGAGTTTATAGTGTAGGGTTTAGGGTGTAAGGTTTAGGTGTTAGGGTTAAGAGTGTAGGGTTTAGGTGTTAGGGTGTAGGGTTATGGTGTCGGCTTTAGGTGTTAGGGCTTAGAGTGCATAGGGTTTAGGGTGTAGGGTTTAGGTGTTAGGATTTAGAGTGTAGGGTTTAGGTGTTAGGGTTTATAGTGTAGTGTTTAGGTGCTAGGGTTTAGAGTGCATTGGGTAGGGATTAAGGTGGAGGATTAGGATGTAGGGTTTAGAGTGTAGGGTTTAGAGTGCATAGAGTAGGGTTTAGATGTTAGGGTGTAGGGTTTAGGTGTTAGGGTTTAGAGTGTAGGGTTTAGGGTGTATGGTTTAGGTGTTAGGGTGTAGGGTTTAGAGTGCATAGAGTAGAGTTTAGGGTGTAGGGTTTAGGTCTTAGGGTTTACAGTGTAGGGTTTAGGTGTTAGGGTTTAGAGTGTAGGGTTTAGGTGTTAGGGTATAGAGTGTAGGGTTAGGTGTTAGTGTTTAGGGTGTAGGGTTTAGGTGTTAGGGTTTATAGTGTAGGTTTTAGGGTGTAGGGTTTAGGTGTTAGGGTTTACAGTGTAGGATTTAGGTGTTAGGGTTTAAGTGTTAGGGTTTAGAGTGTAGGGTTTGGGGTGTGGGGTTTAGGTGTTAGTGTTTAGGGTTTAGGTGTTAGGGTTTAGAGTGTAGGGTTTAGGTGTTAGGGTGTAGGGTTATGGTGTCGGCTTTAGGTGTTAGGGCTTAGAGTGCATAGGGTTTAGGTGTTAGTGTTTATGGTGTAGGGTTTAGGTGTTAGGGTTTAGAGTGTAGGGTTTAGGTGTTAGTGTTTATGGTGTAGGGTTTAGGTGTTAGGGTTTAGAGTGTAGGGTTTACAGTGTAGGGTTTAGGTGTTAGGGTTTAGAGTGTAGGGTTTAGGTGTTAGGGTTTAGAGTGTAGGGTTTAGGTGTTAGGGTTTAGGGTTTAGGTGTTAGGGTGTAGGATTTAGGTGTTAGGGTTTAGGGTGTAGTGTTTAGGTGTTAGGGTTTAGAATGTAGGCTTTAGGTGTTAGGGTTTAGAGTGTAGGGTTTAGGTGTTAGGGTTTAGGTGTTAGGGTGTAGGATTTAGGCGTTAGGGTTTAGGGTGTAGGATTTAGGTCTTAGGGTTTAGGTGTTAGGGTTTAGAGTGTAGGGTTTAGGTGTTAGGGTTTAGAGTGTAGGGTTTAGGTGTTAGGGTTTAGGTGTTAGGGTTTAGAGTGTAGGGTTTAGGTGTTAGGGTTTAGAGTGTAGGGTTTAGGTGTTAGGGTTTAGAATGTAGGGTTTAGGTGTTAGGGTTTAGAGTGTAGGGTTTAGGTGTTAGGGTTTAGGGTTTAGGTGTCAGGGTTTAGGTGTTAGGGTTTAGGGTGTAGGGTTTAGGTGTTAGGGTTTAGGGTTTAGGGTTTAGGTGTCAGGGTTTAGGTGTTAGGGTTTAGGGTGTAGGGTTTAGGTGTTAGGGTTTAGGGTGTAGTGTTTAGGTGTTAGGGCTTAGAGTGTAGGGTTTAGGTGTTAGGCTTTAGAGTGTAGGGTTTAGGTGTTAGGGTTTAGAGTGTAGGGTTTAGGTGTTAGGCTTTAGAGTGTAGGGTTTAGGTGTTAGGGTTTAGAGTGTAGGGTTTAGGTGTTAGGCTTTAGAGTGTAGGGTTTAGGTGTTAGGGTTTAGAGTGTAGGGTTTAGGTGTTAGGCTTTAGAGTGTAGGGTTTAGGTGTTAGGGTTTAGAGTGTAGGGTTTAGGTGTTAGGGTTTAGAGTGTAGGGTTTAGGTGTTAGGGTTTAGAGTGTAGGGTTTAGAGTGTAGGGTTTAGAGTGTAGGGTTTAGGTGTTAGGGTTTAGAGTGTAGGGTTTAGCTGTTAGGGTTTAGGTGTTAGGGTTTAGGTGTTAGGGTTTAGAGTGTAGGGTTTAGGTGTAGGGTTTAGGTGTTAGGGTTTATGTGTTAGGGTTTATAGTGAAGGGTTTAGGGTTTAGATTGTACGGTTTAGCTGTTAGGGTGCAGGGTGTAGGGTTTAGGTGTTAGGGTTTAGGGTGTAGTGTTTAGGTCTTAGGGTTTAGAGTGTAGGGTTTAGCTGTTAGGGTGCAGGGTGTAGGGTTTAGGTGTTAGGGTTTAGCTGTTAGGGTTTAGGGTGTAGGGTTTAGGTCTTAGGGTTTACAGTGTAGGGTTTAGGTGTTAGGGTTTAGAGTGTAGGGTTTAGGTGTTAGGGTATAGAGTGTAGGGTTAGGTGTTAGTGTTTAGGGTGTAGGGTTTAGGTGTTAGGGTTTAGAGTGTAGGGTTTGGGGTGTGGGGTTTAGGTGTTAGTGTTTAGGGTTTGGTGTTAGGGTTTAGAGTGTAGGGTTTATGGTGTAGTGTTTAGGTGTTAGGGTTTAGGGTGTCATTTTAGGTTTTAGGGTTTAGGGTGTAGGGTTTAGGTGTTAGGGTTTAGGGTGTAGGGTTTAGGTGTTAGGGTTTAGAGTGTAGTGTTTAGGTGTTAGGGTTTAGGGTATCATTTTTAGGTTTTAGGGTTTAGGGTGTAGGGTTTAGGTGTTAGGGTTTAGAGTGTAGGGTTTAGGTGTTAGGGTTTAGGTGTTAGGGTGTAGGATTTAGGCGTTAGGGTTTAGGGTGTAGTGTTTAGGTCTTATGGTTTAGGTGTTAGGGTTTAGAGTGTAGGGTTTAGCTGTTAGGGTTTAGGTGTTAGAGTTTAGAGTGTAGGGTTTAGGTGTTAGGGTTTAGGTGTTAGGGTTTAGAGTGTAGGGTTTAGGTGTTAGGGTTTAGGGTTTAGGTGTTAGGGTTTAGGGTGTAGAGTTTAGGTGTTAGGGTTTAGAGTGTAGGGTTTAGATGTTAGGGTTTAGAGTATAGGCTTTAGGTGTTAGGGTTTAGAGTGTAGGGTTTAGGTGTTAGGGTTTAGGGTGTAGGGTTTAGGTGTTAGGGTTTAGAGTGTAGGGTTTAGGTGTTAGGGTTTGGGGTGTAGGGTTTAGGTGTTAGTGTTTAGGTGAATGGGTTTAGGATGTAGGGTTTAGGGTTTAGGGTGTAGTGTTTAGGTGTTGGGGTTTAGGTGAATGGGTTTAGGGTGCAGGGTTTAGGTGTTAGGGTTTAGAGTGTAGGGTTTAGAGTGCATCGGGTTGGGTTTATGGTCTAGGGTTTAGGATGTAGGGTTTAGGGTTTATGGTGTAGTGATTAGATGTTAGGGTTTAGGGTGTAGGGTTTAGGTGTTAGGGTTTAGAGTGTAGGGTTTAGGTGTTAGGGTTTAGAGTGTAGGGTTTAGGTGTTAGGGTTTAGGTGTTAGGGTGTAGGATTTAGGCGTTAGGGTTTAGGGTGTAGTGTTTAGGTCTTAGGGTTTAGGTGTTAGGGTTTAGAGTGTAGGGTTTAGGGTGTAGGATTTAGGGTGTAGGCTTTAGGTGTTAGGGTTTAGAGTGTAGGGTTTAGGTGTTAGGGTGCAGGGTGTAGGGTTTAGGTGTTAGGGTTTAGCTGTTAGGGTTTAGGGTGTAGTGTTTAGGTCTTAGGGTTTAGAGTGTAGGGTTTAGGTGTTAGAGTTTAGAGTGTAGGGCTTAGGTGTTAGGGTTTAGGGTGTAGGGTTTAGTTGTTAGGGTTTAGAGTGTAGGCTTTAGGTGTTAGGGTTTAGAGTGTAGGGTTTAGGTGTTAGGGTTTAGGTGTTAGGGTTTAGGTGTTAGGGTGTAGGATTTAGGCGTTAGGGTTTAGGGTGTAGTGTTTAGGTCTTAGGGTTTAGGTGTTAGGGTTTAGGTGTTAGAGTTTAGAGTGTAGGGTTTAGGTGTTAGGGTTTAGGTGTTAGGGTTTAGAGTGTAGGGTTTAGGTGTTAGGGTTTAGAGTGTAGGGTTTAGGTGTTAGGGTTTAGGGTTTAGGTGTTAGGGTGTAGGATTTAGGTGTTAGGGTTTAGGGTGTAGTGTTTAGGTCTTAGGGTTTAGAGTGTAGGGCTTAGGTGTTAGGGTTTAGGGTGTAGGGTTTAGGTGTTAGGGTTTAGGGTGTAGGGCTTAGGTGTTAGGGTTTAGGGTGTAGGATTTAGGTGTTAGGGTTTAGGGTGTAGGGTTTACACCCTATTAGGATACACCCTATTAGGATACACCCTATTTAAACCCTGTTAGGGTTTAGAGTGTAGGGTTTAGATGTTAGGGTTTGGGGTGTAGAGTTTATGTGTTAGTGTTTAGGTGAATGGGTTTAGGATGTAGGGTTTTTGGTGTTAGGGTTTAGGGTGTAGTGTTTAGGTGTTGGGGTTTAGGTGAATGGGTTAGGGTTAGGGTTTAGCTGTTAGGGTTTAGGGTGTAGTGTTTAGGTCTTAGGGTTTAGAGTGTAGGGTTTAGGTGTTAGGGTTTAGAGTGTAGGCTTTAGGTGTTAGGGTTTAGGTGTTAGGGTTTAGAGTGTAGGGTTTAGGTGTTAGGGTTTAGGGTGTAGTGTTTAGGTCTTAGGGTTTAGGTGTTAGGGTTTAGGTGTTAGAGTTTAGAGTGTAGGGTTTAGGTGTTAGGGTTTAGGTGTTAGGGTTTAGAGTGTAGGGTTTAGGTGTTAGGGTTTAGGGTGTAGTGTTTAGGTGTTAGGGTTTAGAGTGTAGGGTTTAGGTGTTAGGGTTTAGAGTGTAGGGTTTAGGTGTTAGGGTTTAGGGTTTAGGTGTTAGGGTGTAGGATTTAGGTGTTAGGGTTTAGGGTGTAGTGTTTAGGTCTTACGGTTTAGAGTGTAGGGCTTAGGTGTTAGGGTTTAGGGTGTAGGGTTTAGGTGTTAGGGTTTAGGGTGTAGTGTTTAGGTCTTACGGTTTAGAGTGTAGGGCTTAGGTGTTAGGGTTTAGAGTGTAGGGTTTAGGTGTTAGGGTTTAGGGTGTAGGGTTTACACCCTATTAGGATACACCCTATTAGGATACACCCTATTTAAACCCTGTTAGGGTTTACAGTGTAGGGTTTAGATGTTAGGGTTTGGGGTGTAGGGTTTAGGTGTTAGTGTTTAGGTGAATGGGTTTAGGATGTAGGGTTTAGGTGTTAGGGTTTAGGGTGTAGTGTTTAGGTGTTGGGGTTTAGGTGAATGGGTTTAGGGTGCAGGGTTTAGGTGTTAGGGTTTAGAGTGTAGGGTTTAGAGTGCATAGGGTTGGGTTTATGGTCTAGGGTTTAGGGTTTATGGAGTAGTGATTAGGTCTTAGGGTTTAGAGTGTAGGGTTTAGGTGTTAGGGTTTAAGGTTTAGGGTGTAGGGTTTAGGTGTTAGGGTTTAGAGTGTAGGGTTTAGGTGTTAGGGTTTAGAGTGTAGGGATTAGGTGTTAGGGTTTAGGGTTTAGGTGTTAGGGTGTAGGATTTAGGCGTTAGGGTTTATTGTGTAGGATTTAGGTCTTAGGGTTTAGAGTGTAGGGTTTAGGTGTTAGGGTTTAGGTGTTAGGGTTTAGAGTGTAGGGTTTAGGTGTTAGGGTTTAGGTGTTAGGGTTTAGAGTGTAGGGTTTAGGTGTTAGGGTTTAGAGTGTAGGGTTTAGGTGTTAGGGTTTAGAGTGTAGGGTTTAGGTGTTAGGGTTTAGAGTGTAGTGTTTAGGTCTTAGGGTTTAGAGTGTAGGGTTTAGGTGTTAGGGTTTAGAGTGTAGGCTTTAGGTGTTAGGGTTTAGGTGTTAGGGTTTAGAGTGTAGGGCTTAGGTGTTAGGGTTTAGGGTGTAGGGTTTAGGTGTTAGGGTTTAGAGTGTAGGGTTTAGGTGTTAGGGTTTAGAGTGTAGGCTTTAGGTGTTAGGGTTTAGGTGTTAGAGTTTAGAGTGTAGGGCTTAGGTGTTAGGGTTTAGAGTATAGGGTTTAGGTGTTACGGTTTAGGTGTTAGGGTGTAGGATTTAGGCGTTAGGGTTTAGGGTGTAGTGTTTAGGTCTTAGGGTTTAGGTGTTAGGGTTTAGGTGTTAGGGTTTAGGGTGTAGTGTTTAGGTGTTACGGTTTAGGTGTTAGGGTGTAGGATTTAGGCGTTAGGGTTTAGGGTGTAGTGTTTAGGTCTTAGGGTTTAGAGTGTAGGCTTTAGGTGTTAGGGTTTAGAGTATAGGGTTTAGGTGTTACGGTTTAGGTGTTAGGGTGTAGGATTTAGGCGTTAGGGTTTAGGGTGTAGTGTTTAGGTCTTAGGGTTTAGGTGTTAGGGTTTAGGTGTTAGGGTTTAGGGTGTAGTGTTTAGGTGTTAGGGCTTAGAGTGTAGGGTTTAGGTGTTAGGGTTTAGAGTGTAGGGTTTAGGTGTTAGGGTTTAGGTGTTAGGTGTTAGGGTTTAGAGTGTAGGGTTTAGGTTTTAGGGTTTAGGGTTTAGGTGTTAGGGTGTAGGATTTAGGTGTTAGGGTTTAGGGTGTAGTGTTTAGGTCTCACGGTTTAGAGTGTAGGGCTTAGGTGTTAGGGTTTAGGGTGTAGGGTTTAGGTGTTAGGGTTTAGGGTGTAGGGCTTAGGTGTTAGGGTTTAGGGTGTAGGGTTTAGGTGTTAGGGTTTAGGGTGTAGGGTTTACACCCTATTAGGATACACCCTATTAGGATACACCCTATTTAAACCCTGTTAGGGTTTACAGTGTAGGGTTTAGATGTTAGGGTTTGGGGTGTAGGGTTTAGGTGTTAGTGTTTAGGTGAATCGGTTTAGGATGTAGGGTTTAGGTGAATGGGTTTAGGGTGCAGGGTTTAGGTGTTAGGGTTTAGAGTGTAGGGTTTAGAGTGCATATGGTCAGGTTTATGGTCTAGGGTTTAGGATGTAGGGTTTAGGGTTTATGGTGTAGTGATTAGGTCTTAGGGTTTAGAGTGTAGGGTTTAGGTGTTAGGGTTTAGGGTGTAGGGTTTAGGTGTTAGGGTTTAGAGTGTAGGGTTTAGGTGTTAGGGTTTAGGGTTTAGGTGTTAGGGTGTAGGATTTAGGCGTTAGGGTTTAGGGTGTAGGATTTAGGTGTTAGGGTTTAGAGTGTAGGGTTTAGGTGTTAGGGTTTAGAGTGTAGGGTTTAGGTGTTAGGGTTTAGAGTGTAGAGTTTAGGTATTAGGCTTAAGAGTGTAGGGTTTAGGTGTTAGGGTGTAGTGTTTAGGTCTTAGGGTTTAGGGTGTAGTGTTTAGGTGTTAGGGTTTAGAGTGTAGGGTTTAGGTGTTAGGGTTTAGGGTTTAGGTGCTAGGGTTTAGGTGTTAGGGTTTAGGGTGTAGGGTTTAGGTGTTAGGGTTTAGGGTGTAGTGTTTAGGTGTTAGGGCTTAGAGTGTAGGGTTTAGGTGTTAGGGTTTAGAGTGTAGGGTTTAGGGTGTAGGATTTAGGCGTTAGGGTTTAGGGTGTAGTGTTTAGGTCTTAGGGTTTAGGTGTTAGGGTTTAGGTGTTAGGGTTTAGGTGTTAGGGTTTAGGGTGTAGGATTTAGGCGTTAGGTTTAAGGTTTAGTGTTTAGGTCTTAGGGTTTAGGTGTTAGGGTTTAGGTGTTAGAGTTTAGAGTGTAGGGTTTAGGTGTTAGGGTTTAGAGTGTAGGGTTTAGGTGTTAGGGTTTAGGGTGTAGTGTTTAGGTGTTAGGGTTTAAAGTGTATGGTTTAGGTGTTAGGGTTTAGAGTGTAGGGTTTAGGTTTTAGGGTTTAGGGTTTAGGTGTTAGGGTGTAGGATTTAGGTGTTAGGGTTTAGGGTGTAGTGTTTAGGTCTCACGGTTTAGAGTGTAGGGCTTAGGTGTTAGGGTTTAGGGTGTAGGGTTTAGGTGTTAGGGTTTAGGGTTTAGGGTGTAGGGCTTAGGTGTTAGGGTTTAGGGTGTAGGGTTTAGGTGTTAGGGTTTAGGTGTTAGGGTTTAGGGTGTCATTTTAGGTTTTAGGGTTTAGGGTGTAGGGTTTAGGTGTTAGGATTTAGAGTGTAGGGTTTAGGTGTTAGGGGTTAGGGTTTAGGATGTAGGGTTTAGGTGTTAGGGTTTATGGTGTAGTGTTTAGGTGCTAGGGTTTAGGGTGTCATTTTAGGTTTTAGGGTTTAGGGTGTAGGGTTTAGGTGTTAGGATTTAGAGTGTAGGGTTTAGGTGTTAGGGTTTATAGTGTAGTGTTTAGGTGCTAGGGTTTAGAGTGCATTGGGTAGGGATTAAGGTGGAGGATTAGGATGTAGGGTTTAGAGTGTAGGGTTTAGGTGTTAGGGTTTAGGTGTTAGGGTTTAGAGTGTAGGGTTTAGGTGTTAGGGTTTAGAGTGTAGGGTTTAGGTGTTAGGGTTTAGAGTGTAGGGTTTAGGTGTTAGGGTTTAGAGTGTAGGGTTTAGGTGTTAGGGTTTAGAGTGTAGTGTTTAGGTCTTAGGGTTTAGAGTGTAGGGTTTAGGTGTTAGGGTTTAGAGTGTAGGCTTTAGGTGTTAGGGTTTAGGTGTTAGAGTTTAGAGTGTAGGGCTTAGGTGTTAGGGTTTAGGGTGTAGGGTTTAGGTGTTAGGGTTTAGAGTGTAGGGTTTAGGTGTTAGGGTTTAGAGTGTAGGCTTTAGGTGTTAGGGTTTAGGTGTTAGAGTTTAGAGTGTAGGGCTTAGGTGTTAGGGTTTAGAGTATAGGGTTTAGGTGTTACGGTTTAGGTGTTAGGGTGTAGGATTTAGGCGTTAGGGTTTAGGGTGTAGTGTTTAGGTCTTAGGGTTTAGGTGTTAGGGTTTAGGTGTTAGGGTTTAGGGTGTAGTGTTTAGGTGTTACGGTTTAGGTGTTAGGGTGTAGGATTTAGGCGTTAGGGTTTAGGGTGTAGTGTTTAGGTCTTAGGGTTTAGAGTGTAGGCTTTAGGTGTTAGGGTTTAGAGTATAGGGTTTAGGTGTTACGGTTTAGGTGTTAGGGTGTAGGATTTAGGCGTTAGGGTTTAGGGTGTAGTGTTTAGGTCTTAGGGTTTAGGTGTTAGGGTTTAGGTGTTAGGGTTTAGGGTGTAGTGTTTAGGTGTTAGGGCTTAGAGTGTAGGGTTTAGGTGTTAGGGTTTAGAGTGTAGGGTTTAGGTGTTAGGGTTTAGGTGTTAGGTGTTAGGGTTTAGAGTGTAGGGTTTAGGTTTTAGGGTTTAGGGTTTAGGTGTTAGGGTGTAGGATTTAGGTGTTAGGGTTTAGGGTGTAGTGTTTAGGTCTCACGGTTTAGAGTGTAGGGCTTAGGTGTTAGGGTTTAGGGTGTAGGGTTTAGGTGTTAGGGTTTAGGGTGTAGGGCTTAGGTGTTAGGGTTTAGGGTGTAGGGTTTAGGTGTTAGGGTTTAGGGTGTAGGGTTTACACCCTATTAGGATACACCCTATTAGGATACACCCTATTTAAACCCTGTTAGGGTTTACAGTGTAGGGTTTAGATGTTAGGGTTTGGGGTGTAGGGTTTAGGTGTTAGTGTTTAGGTGAATCGGTTTAGGATGTAGGGTTTAGGTGAATGGGTTTAGGGTGCAGGGTTTAGGTGTTAGGGTTTAGAGTGTAGGGTTTAGAGTGCATATGGTCAGGTTTATGGTCTAGGGTTTAGGATGTAGGGTTTAGGGTTTATGGTGTAGTGATTAGGTCTTAGGGTTTAGAGTGTAGGGTTTAGGTGTTAGGGTTTAGGGTGTAGGGTTTAGGTGTTAGGGTTTAGAGTGTAGGGTTTAGGTGTTAGGGTTTAGGGTTTAGGTGTTAGGGTGTAGGATTTAGGCGTTAGGGTTTAGGGTGTAGGATTTAGGTGTTAGGGTTTAGAGTGTAGGGTTTAGGTGTTAGGGTTTAGAGTGTAGGGTTTAGGTGTTAGGGTTTAGAGTGTAGAGTTTAGGTATTAGGCTTAAGAGTGTAGGGTTTAGGTGTTAGGGTGTAGTGTTTAGGTCTTAGGGTTTAGGGTGTAGTGTTTAGGTGTTAGGGTTTAGAGTGTAGGGTTTAGGTGTTAGGGTTTAGGGTTTAGGTGCTAGGGTTTAGGTGTTAGGGTTTAGGGTGTAGGGTTTAGGTGTTAGGGTTTAGGGTGTAGTGTTTAGGTGTTAGGGCTTAGAGTGTAGGGTTTAGGTGTTAGGGTTTAGAGTGTAGGGTTTAGGGTGTAGGATTTAGGCGTTAGGGTTTAGGGTGTAGTGTTTAGGTCTTAGGGTTTAGGTGTTAGGGTTTAGGTGTTAGGGTTTAGGTGTTAGGGTTTAGGGTGTAGGATTTAGGCGTTAGGGTTTAGGGTGTAGTGTTTAGGTCTTAGGGTTTAGGTGTTAGGGTTTAGGTGTTAGAGTTTAGAGTGTAGGGTTTAGGTGTTAGGGTTTAGAGTGTAGGGTTTAGGTGTTAGGGTTTAGGGTGTAGTGTTTAGGTGTTAGGGTTTAAAGTGTATGGTTTAGGTGTTAGGGTTTAGAGTGTAGGGTTTAGGTTTTAGGGTTTAGGTGTTAGGGTGTAGGATTTAGGTGTTAGGGTTTAGGGTGTAGTGTTTAGGTCTCACGGTTTAGAGTGTAGGGCTTAGGTGTTAGGGTTTAGGGTGTAGGGTTTAGGTGTTAGGGTTTAGGGTTTAGGGTGTAGGGCTTAGGTGTTAGGGTTTAGGGTGTAGGGTTTAGGTGTTAGGGTTTAGGGTGTAGGGTTTACACCCTATTAGGATACACCCTATTAGGATACACCCTATTTAAACCCTGTTAGGGTTTACAGTGTAGGGTTTAGATGTTAGGGTTTGGGGTGTAGGGTTTAGGTGTTAGTGTTTAGGTGAATCGGTTTAGGATGTAGGGTTTAGGTGTTAGGGTTTAGGGTGTAGTGTTTAGGTGTTGGGGTTTAGGTGAATGGGTTTAGGGTGCAGGGTTTAGGTGTTAGGGTTTAGAGTGTAGGGTTTAGAGTGCATAGGGACGGGTTTATGGTCTAGGGTTTAGGATGTAGGGTTTAGGGTTCATGGTGTATTGATTAGGTCTTAGGGTTTAGAGTGTAGGGTTTAGGTGTTAGGGTTTAGGGTGTAGGGTTTAGGTGTTAGGGTTTAGAGTGTAGGGTTTAGGTGTTAGGGTTTAGGGTTTAGGTGTTAGGGTGTAGGATTTAGGCGTTAGGGTTTAGGGTGTAGGATTTAGGTCTTATGGTTTAGAGTGTAGGGTTTAGGTGTTAGGGTTTAGAGTGTAGGGTTTAGGTGTTAGGGTTTAGAGTGTAGGGTTTAGGTGTTAGGGTTTAGAGTGTAGAGTTTAGGTGTTAGGGTTTAGAGTGTAGGGTTTAGGGTTTAGGGTTTAGGGTTTAGGGTTTAGGGTTTAGGGTTTAGGGTTTAGGGTTTAGGGTTTAGGGTTTAGGGTTTAGGGTTTAGGGTTTAGGGTTTAGGGTTTAGGGTTTAGGGTTTAGGGTTTAGGGTTTAGGGTTTAGGTGTTAGGGCTTAGAGTGTAGGGTTTAGGTGTTAGGGTTTAGAGTGTAGGGTTTAGGTGTTAGGCTTTAGAGTGTAGGGTTTAGGTGTTAGGGTTTAGAGTGTAGGGTTTAGGTGTTAGGCTTTAGAGTGTAGGGTTTAGGTGTTAGGGTTTAGAGTGTAGGGTTCAGGTGTTAGGCTTTAGAGTGTAGGGTTTAGCTGTTAGGGTTTAGAGTGTAGGGTTTAGCTGTTAGGGTTTAGAGTGTAGGGTTTAGGTGTTAGGGTTTAGAGTGTAGGGTTTAGGTGTTAGGCTTTAGAGTGTAGGGTTTAGCTGTTAGGGTTTAGAGTGTAGGGTTTAGCTGTTAGGGTTTAGAGTGTAGGGTTTAGCTGTTAGGGTTTAGGTATTAGGGTTTAGGTGTTAGGGTTTAGAGTGTAGGGTTTAGGTGTTAGGGTTTAGAGTGCATTGGGTAGGGATTAGGGTGGAGGATTAGGGTGTAGGGTTTAGAGTGTAGGGTTTAGGTGTTAGGGTTTAGAGTGTAGGATTTAGGGTGTAGGGTTTTGGTGTAGGCTTTAGGTGTTAGGGTTTACAGTGTAGGGTTTAGGTGTTAGGTTTTATAGTGAAGGGTTTAGGGTTTAGAGTGTATGGTTTAGCTGTTAGGGTGCAGGTTGTAGGGTTTAGGTGTTAGGGTTTAGCTGTTAGGGTTTAGGGTGTAGTGTTTAGGTCTTAGGGTTTAGAGTGTAGGGTTTAGGTGTTAGGGTTTAGAGTGTAGGCTTTAGGTGTTAGGGTTTAGAGTGTAGGCTTTAGGTGTTAGGGTTTAGGTGTTAGAGTTTAGAGTGTAGGGCTTAGGTGTTAGGGTTTAGGGTGTAGGGTTTAGGTGTTAGGGTTTAGAGTGTAGGGTTTAGGTGTTAGGGTTTAGGGTTTAGGTGTTAGGGTGTAGAGTTTAGGTCTTAGCATTTAGATGTTAGGGTTTAGAGTGTAGGGTTTAGGTGTTAGGGTTTAGGGTGTAGAGTTTAGGTCTTAGCGTTTAGATGTTAGGGTTTAGAGTGTAGGGTTTAGGTGTTAGGGTTTAGGGTGTAGAGTTTAGGTCTTAGCGTTTAGATGTTAGGGTTTAGAGTGTAGGGTTTAGGTGTTAGGGTTTAGAGTGTAGGGTTTAGGTGTTAGGGTTTAGAGTGTAGGGTTTAGGTGTTAGGGTGTAGGATTTAGGCGTTAGGGTTTAGGGAGTAGTGTTTAGGTCTTAGCGTTTAGATGTTAGGGTTTAGAGTGTAGGGTTTAGGTTTTAGAGTTTAGAGTGTAGGGTTTAGGTGTTAGGGTTTAGGGTCTAGGGTTTAGGTGTCAGGGGTTGTAGCATTATATAGGATATAGCATTATATTTTACGGATAAAGTTTCAATTTCTTCCTACAAAACATTCACACCATAAATTTCAAGTATGACAGTCACTGAGCTGAAATCAGCACCCTTACTAAGGTGTGTGTGTGTGTGTGTGTGTGTATGTGTGTGTGTGTGTGTGTGTATGTGTGTGTGTGTGTGTGTGTGTGTGTATGTGTGTGTGTGTGTGTGTGTGTGTCAGATTGTGAAGGAGTGTAATGAAGGTGTGAAGAAGATGAGCCGCACTGAGGAGCTGATCAGCATTGAGAAAACACTGGAGTTCAAATCGAAGGTAAACAATAAGATCTATATTAAAGCTGTGTGAAGGTCACTAACACTGGGTGGACAGGAAGCTGCTTTTAAAGAGTATGACCCTGATTTTAACCTTTGACCCCAGTCAGTGCCGGTGATATCTCACTCCCGGTGGCTACTAAAGAAGGGCGAGGTTCTGCAGATGTCTGGGCCGAAGAGCACTCGCACTATGCGAAGCCGAAAGCTGTTCCATCCCCTTTACCTGTTCCTCTTCAATAATCTGCTGCTCATCACCAAGCGCAGCTCCAGGTTAGTCATGATGTCATTAATGTGCGACACATACAACCACAACATCAGAGAACTGACCAGGGACCAGAAGTCAGCATCTAAAAATAATTATCAGTTCAATTAAATTCAGTTTCTTTTCTATAGTGCTTTTAACAACGGCCATGATTGTGATGAGATTATAAACACTGAGAGTGGGATTATAAATCATTATGATCACTGAGAGTGGGATTATCAATCATTATGAACACTGAGAGTGGGTTTACAGTATAAATCATTATAAACACTGAGAGTGGGATTACAGTATAAATCATTATAAACACTGAGGTGGGATTATAAATCATTACGAACACTGAGAGTGGGTTTACAGTATAAATCATTATAAACACTGAGAGTGGGATTACAGTATAAATCATTATAAACACTGAGGTGGGATTATAAATCATTCTAAACACTGAGAGTGGGATTATAAATCATTATAAACACAGAGAGTGGGATTATAAATCATTATAAACACTGGGAGTGGGATTTTAAATCATTAAAAACACAGAAAGTGGGATTATAAATCATTATAAACACAGAGAGTGGGATTGTAAATCATTCTAAACACTGGGAGTGGGATTGTAAATCATTCTAAACACTGAGGTGGGATTATAAATCATTCTAAACACAGAGAGTGGGATTATAAATCATTATAAACACTGAGAGTGGGATTATAAATCATTATAAACACTGAGAGTGGGATTATAAATCATTATAAACACAGAGAGTGGGATTATAAATCATTATAAACACTGAAAGTGGGATTATAAATCATTATAAACACTGGGAGTGGGATTATAAATCATTATAAACACTGAAAGTGGGATTATAAATCATTATAAACACTGAAAGTGGGATTATAAATCATTATAAACACTGGGAGTGGGATTATAAATCATTATAAACACTGAAAGTGGGATTATAAATCATTATAAACACTGAGAGTGGGATTATAAATCATTATAAACACAGAGAGTGGGATTATAAATCATTATAAACACAGAGAGTGGGATTATAAATCATTATAAACACAGAGAGTGGGATTATAAATCATTATAAACACAGAGAATGGGATTATAAATCATTATAAACACAGAGAATGGGATTATAAATCATTATAAACACAGAGAGTGGGATTATAAATCATTATAAACACAGAGAGTGGGATTATAAATCATTATAAACACTGAGAGTGGGATTATAAATCATTATAAACACTGAGAGTGGGATTATAAATCATTATAAACACAGAGAGTGGGATTATAAATCATTATAAACACAGAGAGTGGGATTATAAATCATTATAAACACTGAGAGTGGGATTATAAATCATTATAAACACTGAGAGTGGGATTATAAATCATTATAAACACAGAGAGTGGGATTATAAATCATTATAAACACAGAGAGTGGGATTATAAATCATTATAAACACTGGGAGTGGGATTATAAATCATTATAAACACAGAGAGTGGGATTATAAATCATTATAAACACAGAGAGTGGGATTATAAATCATTATAAACACTGGGAGTGGGATTATAAATCATTGTAAACACTGAGAGTGGGATTATAAATCATTGTAAACACTGAGAGTGGGATTATAAATCATTATAAACACTGAGGTGGGATTATCAATCATTATGAATACTGAGAGTGGGATTATCAATCATTATGAACACTGAGGTGGGATTATCAATCATTATAAACACTGAGAGTGGGATTATAAATCATTATAAACACAGAGAGTGGGATTATAAATCATTATAAACACAGAGAGTGGGATTATAAATCATTATAAACACTGAGGTGGGATTATAAATCATTATAAACACTGAGGTGGGATTATAAATCATTATAAACACTGAGAGTGGGATTATAAATCATTATAAACACAGAGAGTGGGATTATAAATCATTATAAACACAGAGAGTGGGATTATAAATCATTATAAACACTGGGAGTGGGATTATAAATCATTATAAACACTGGGAGTGGGATTATAAATCATTATAAACACAGAGAGTGGGATTATAAATCATTATAAACACTGGGAGTGGGATTATAAATCATTATAAACACTGAAAGTGGGATTATAAATCATTGTAAACACTGAGAGTGGGATTATAAATCATTATAAACACTGAGGTGGGATTATAAATCATTATGAATACTGAGAGTGGGATTATCAATCATTATGAACACTGAGGTGGGATTATCAATCATTATAAACACTGAGAGTGGGATTATAAATCATTATAAACACTGAGGTGGGATTATAAATCATTATAAACACAGAGAGTGGGATTATAAATCATTATAAACACAGAGAGTGGGATTATAAATCATTATAAACACTGAGGTGGGATTATAAATCATTATAAACACTGAGGTGGGATTATAAATCATTATAAACACTGGGAGTGGGATTATAAATCATTATAAACACTGGGAGTGGGTTTATAAATCATTATAAACACTGGGAGTGGGATTATAAATCATTATAAACACTGGGAGTGGGATTATAAATCATTATAAACACTGGGAGTGGGATTATAAATCATTATAAACACTGGGAGTGGGATTATAAATCATTATAAACACTGGGAGTGGGATTGTAAATCATTCTAAACACTGAGGTGGGATTATAAATCATTCTAAACACTGAGAGTGGGATTATAAATCATTATAAACACAGAGAGTGGGATTATAAATCATTATAAACACAGAGAGTGGGATTATAAATCATTATAAACACAGAGAGTGGGATTATAAATCATTATAAACACTGAGAGTGGGATTATAAATCATTATAAACACTGAGAGTGGGATTATAAATCATTATAAACACTGAGAGTGGGATTATAAATCATTATAAACACTGGGAGTGGGATTATAAATCATTATAAACACAGAAAGTGGGATTATAAATCATTATAAACACAGAGAGTGGGATTATAAATCATTATAAACACTGGGAGTGGGATTATAAATCATTATAAACACAGGGAGTGGGATTATAAATCATTATAAACACTGAAAGTGGGATTATAAATCATTATAAACACTGGGAGTGGGATTATAAATCATTATAAACACTGAAAGTGGGATTATAAATCATTATAAACACTGAAAGTGGGATTATAAATCATTATAAACACTGGGAGTGGGATTATAAATCATTATAAACACTGGGAGTGGGATTATAAATCATTATAAACACTGAGAGTGGGATTATAAATCATTATAAACACTGGGAGTGGGATTATAAATCATTATAAACACTGAGAGTGGGATTATAAATCATTATAAACACAGAGAGTGGGATTATAAATCATTATAAACACAGAGAGTGGGATTATAAATCATTATAAACACTGAGAGTGGGATTATAAATCATTATAAACACTGAGAGTGGGATTATAAATCATTATAAACACAGAGAGTGGGATTATAAATCATTATAAACACTGGGAGTGGGATTATAAATCATTATAAACACTGGGAGTGGGATTATAAATCATTATAAACACAGAGAGTGGGATTATAAATCATTATAAACACTGGGAGTGGGATTATAAATCATTATAAACACTGAAAGTGGGATTATAAATCATTATAAACACTGAGGTGGGATTATAAATCATTATGAATACTGAGAGTGGGATTATCAATCATTATGAACACTGAGAGTGGGATTATAAATCATTATGAACACTGAGGTGGGATTATAAATCATTATAAACACAGAGAGTGGGATTATAAATCATTATAAACACTGAGGTGGGATTATAAATCATTATAAACACTGAGGTGGGATTATAAATCATTATAAACACTGGGAGTGGGTTTATAAATCATTATAAACACTGGGAGTGGGTTTATAAATCATTATAAACACAGAGAGTGGGATTATAAATCATTATGAACACAGAGAGTGGGATTATAAATCATTATAAACACAGAGAGTGGGATTATAAATCATTATAAACACAGAGAGTGGGATTATAAATCATTATAAACACTGAGAGCGGGATTATAAATCATTATAAACACTGAGAGCGGGATTATAAATCATTATAAACACAGAGAGTGGGATTATAAATCATTATAAACACAGAGAGTGGGATTATAAATCATTATAAACACTGAAAGTGGGATTATAAATCATTATAAACACAGAGAGTGGGATTATAAATCATTATAAACACTGGGAGTGGGATTATAAATCATTATAAACACTGGGAGTGGGATTATAAATCATTATAAACACAGAGAGTGGGATTATAAATCATTATAAACACTGGGAGTGGGATTATAAATCATTATAAACACTGAAAGTGGGATTATAAATCATTATAAACACTGAGGTGGGATTATAAATCATTATGAATACTGAGAGTGGGATTATCAATCATTATGAACACTGAGAGTGGGATTATAAATCATTATGAACACTGAGGTGGGATTATAAATCATTATGAACACAGAGAGTGGGATTATAAATCATTATAAACACTGAGAGTGGGATTATAAATCATTATAAACACTGAGGTGGGATTATAAATCATTATAAACACTGAGAGCGGGATTATAAATCATTATAAACACAGAGAGTGGGATTATAAATCATTATAAACACAGAGAGTGGGATTATAAATCATTATAAACACAGAGAGTGGGATTATAAATCATTATGAACACAGAGAGTGGGATTATAAATCATTATAAACACTGGGAGTGGGATTATAAATCATTATGAACACTGAGAGTGGGATTATAAATCATTATAAACACAGAGAGTGGGATTATAAATCATTATAAACACAGAGAGTGGGATTATAAATCATTATGAACACAGAGAGTGGGATTATAAATCATTATAAACACTGGGAGTGGGATTATAAATCATTATGAACACTGAGAGTGGGATTATAAATCATTATAAACACTGAGGTGGGATTATAAATCATTCTAAACACTGAGAGCGGGATTATAAATCATTATAAACACAGAGAGTGGGATTATAAATCATTATAAACACTGAGAGTGGGATTATAAATCATTATAAACACTGAGAGTGGGATTATAAATCATTATAAACACTGAGAGCGGGATTATAAATCATTATAAACACAGAGAGTGGGATTATAAATCATTATAAACACAGAGAGTGGGATTATAAATCATTATAAACACAGAGAGTGGGATTATAAATCATTATAAACACTGGGAGTGGGATTATAAATCATTATAAACACTGACAGTGGGATTATACATCATTATAAACACTGGGAGTGGGATTATAAATCATTATAAACACTGAAAGTGGGATTATAAATCATTATAAACACAGAGAGTGGGATTATAAATCATTATAAACACAGAGAGTGGGATTATAAATCATTATAAACACAGAGAGTGGGATTATAAATCATTATAAACACAGAGAGTGGGATTATAAATCATTATGAACACAGAGAGTGGGATTATAAATCATTATAAACACTGGGAGTGGGATTATAAATCATTATGAACACTGAGAGTGGGATTATAAATCATTATAAACACTGAGGTGGGATTATAAATCATTCTAAACACTGAGAGCGGGATTATAAATCATTATAAACACAGAGAGTGGGATTATAAATCATTATAAACAGAGAGAGTGGGATTATAAATCATTATGAACACTGAGAGTGGGATTATAAATCATTATAAAAAAAAATCATATATGAGATTTATAAAAGATTAATAAATTCCGCCAACAGTTAACGTCACAGCTGTTGTCCTGTAGTTCCAGGTAAGAGATTTAAGTGTTGATTACACAGCCACCATGCACTTACTGTTTGTTTAAAATATTTGATTTAGAGTGTGTGTGTGTTTGTGTTTGTGTGTGTGTGTGTGTGTGTGTGCCAGTGGGGAGAAGTTTCAGGTGCTGGACTCATGCAGTCGCTCCATGTTGAGGACTGAGGATATGGAGGATCAGGGTCAGGTACTGGCATTTGCATTTGTGCTCAAACTGCTGGAAAATCAAGAGGAGCGTCCAATTAGCTACATGCTAAAGACCAACAGCATGTGAGACAAACACATTAACATACATATAAACATACACAACACACACACAATACACACATTCAGTATATAGTAGACTCACTATAACACATAAAGACATGTTGTGTAGTCCAGTCTGAAGTAGCAGAAACAGGAGCAGGACTCCATCGACATCTAACACACACCTCATCACGCAGGAGGTAAACTCCCTGTAGCTTAATGACCGATGGTGGACATGGTGTCTAAAGCAGGATTAAATTATATATATTCAACTCCAGACTCAATGGAGTCCAGTACAGAGTCTGGATCAGGCGCTCTGAGTGGGTATGCTCCACTGAGTGACTGAAAACACTCTGTCCCACACATTATATTTACATTTAACTGCAGGCATCACACACACACACACACACCGCCACTTCATGATACGCTTTATTTTCACAAAGTAAAGTTTTACTGCATTTGAACCTTCCAACTAATCAACATCCCAACAATGACCACTAGTGAATGCATTAATCCACTAAACAGACACTAAAACAAATGTGTGTGTGTGTGTGTGTGTGTGTGTGTGTGTGTGTTGTCTGCTCGGAACAGGAGTGAGAAACTGCGTTGGATGTGTGCTCTCACCCCAAACCGCAGAACACGATTCCTCTCAGCCAGCGCACACACACCAGGTATACACACACACACACACACACACACACACATACATACACATACACACACACCAGGTACGAACATACACACATTTAATAAAGCTGATCATTATTGTGCTAGTCATACTAACAGGATGATAATGTGTGTGTGTGTGTGTTTGTGTGTGTGTGTTAGATTCCCCTCAGGTTCAGTGTATTCAGTCATACTCGGCTCAGGAGCCTGATGAGCTGTCAGTAGAGATGGCTGACGTTCTGCTTGTACTTGAGGAGACAAATGATGGTACACACACACACACACACACACACCTCTGGGACTCAGGTCACATTTAGGAATAAAGTATTGATGTTAGTTCTGTAGAGGATTTTGTTATCCTGCAATCTCAGTTTAGAATCTCCTTATTAATTAAATTATATTAAAAGAATAAATCATCATCATCTTACCCTCCCCCCACAGGCTGGATGATGGGTGAACGTCTACATGATGGAGAACGTGGTTGGTTCCCTTGCCGCGTAGTGGAGGACATTAAGAGTGCTGAGATTCGAGCTCAGAACCTGCGGGAGTGTGAGAGGATTCAGCAGGCGCAAGGGGGAGGCGGAGCCTCCAGGGGGCGCTGGAACCCCAAAAACACATCCTACACACCCACTTGGACTGACCAATCAGAGCAGGAGTTCTGAGCCACACCACAGACAAACCCACCACTGCATCAGCCTGGATCATGCTATCTAAATCAAAAAACTTGTGGGCTCATGGGGTCAAAGGTCAAACACATCAAGAAGACATGTGTCTTCATTTACTTCCCATAACAACAAAACCACATGGGTGTAGAGCAGGAACACCATCACTGCAGCGAGTGTGTTAATTAGCTAGCATGCTAACTTGCACAGAGAGGGACAATCAGTCCCTGAACAGTCTCACTTCTCCATGGTTCTCACATCTTACTGGCTAATTTCTGCACACACAGATGTTCTTTATTGATAGGGATGAGGGGAAGTTGACGAGGTGCATTCATGTGTGTTTTTGGCATTTGTGTTTTGAATTGCTGCTTGTGTTAAAAATCTGTCGCTGTTTACACTGCATGACGATGCGCCACAGTATCGCTGATGAACAAAATTAAAAAAACTCAGGAGTTATGAATGTGTTCAGTCACACCTCAGTGACGCTACCTAGTTATTTTTACCCTCTGTGGGAAAGAGGTGTGTGTGTGTGTGTGTTACAGAAACTGTTCGCTGTTTGGAATGTTGTTTAAAACTGGAAATTGAGGAGTGCATGTTTTGCATGTCCTGCAATTGAGAGCTTAATCCAATAAACACACACACACACACACACACACAAATAAGCTTACACAACCAGTTTAACAGTAAGTGCTTCCTTAAACAGAAAGCTCATGCAATATGAAGTGATTTGTGTCTGTGTGTGTCTGTGTGTGTGTGTGAGTGTGTGTCTGTGTGTGTGTGTGAGTGTGTGAGTGTGTGAGTGTGTGTGTGTGTGTGTGTGTGAGTGTGTGTGAGTGTGACTGCATGATTATAAATAATGAAGTTCATTCTGGGTCACTGGCTGATTGCCTGTGTAAGGTTAATCTGTATTAAGACTTTATTAAACTCTGTGTCTAATTTAAGGTGATTGATGTTGTGTTTTGTAAAAACATAATTTATTGCTAATGCAGAATAAAATGTTGAAAAGCATGTGGTTTCTGATCAGTGAATTTTGTGATTATATCAGAAATAAATGTGATTTTGGTGTAAAAGTCAACATAAAATGCTCTGTGTGAATAATGTGGCAAACTTTATTCTTGCAGAAAAACAAAGCAATATTAACACACACACACACACACAAAAACAGCCATGGCCCGTACGGGGATCGAACCCGCGACCTTGGCGTTATTAGCACCACGCTCTAACCAACTGAGCTAACCGGCCGCAAGCAGAAAATAGCTTTGTTATTTTCCAACACGGAGGTTCTTTCTTAACGAAATATGTATCTTAGCAATCAATAAGATATGAAACATAACCAGTTCTCAGTGTGCAAGCAGCCAACTGAACCGTCATATATTTGTAAATCTGACTCTGAAAGAGTCAGTGCCTCACCTGCCACGAACCTCAACACACATCATAGAACTTATTTCGGTTAAAGACATGGTCAGCCTCACACAATGGAGGACGAACAGCGACCTCTAGTGGTGTTTAGGTGTAACAAGGTACTGATGCCAGTCCTGTTTATTAGATTATTCAAATTTAAATTCAAATTTTATTCCTCTCATACGTCACACGCTGTACGACACGGACTGTGGTTTTACGACTGTCCTACATTTGAAGAAAGAAAAGAGTAAAAATTAAAGTGTGTGGACATGAAAAATAAAGGGATATAGATCAAAATAAATAGAGAAAAATAGGTAAAATTAAATGTAGAAATTAAAGACAAAATAATTGTGAAAAAACAATAGTTATCGGATATGCATATGCAAATATATATATATATATATATATATATATATATATATAATATAAAAATATAAAATTAAAATAAAAAATGTAAATATAAGATATAATATAGTATAGTATCATATATAGTATATATAAAAATAAAAATAATATAAATAATAATAATAATATAAAAATAAAATAATATATAAATGAATAATATATGTGTAAACTCTATAATATATAGAAAGATACAATATATACATATATGTAAAAATTAAATATAAATGTCCAGTTGAACAGGAATATCAGGGAGTAAAGTGTCGGTGCAGTATGCACACAAAGATGTACAGTGAGTGTGGTTATTGTGTGTGATGAGTAGTGCAGAGTATGCAAAGTAGTGCAATTATTACGTGTGCGACAATCAGCTGAGGTAGAATGTCATGTCATGTGGGGTAAGTCCAGAAAGTCCAGGTTCTAGGTGGTTCTAGGATCTATTCTTCCAGTCTGTTATGGTAACTGCACTGAAACAGACCAAAAATCCCTTCAGTGGGTGATGAACACAGCTGTTTGCTTATTTACTTTTTTTAACACACTGTTTCTCTGAATATTTGCATTAAATTTCACCCAAAAGCCAAATATCCTTAACTTTTAGTGAGTAGTGTATATCCTGTTCAGCATATACACTACTCACAAAAAGTTAAGGATATTTGGCTTTTGGGTGAAATTTATGGAAAATGTAAAAAGTTCACACTACAGTGATATTATATCATGAAAGTAGGACATTTAAGTAGAAGCTGCAATGGTGATTTCCTCATCTCAAACAATTTACTGAAACAAAAGCCAACAACAGTGGTGGGTATACCACAACAAAAAATCTCAATGTCTCAATAATCTGTCATGTGCCCTTGACCATCAATTCAAGATTCAAGAAGAAGCTTTTATTGTCACATCAACCACATACAGCTGGCGCAGTACATAGTGAAATGAAACAACGTTTCTCCAGGACCTGGTGCTACAGAAACATACAACAACAAGTTCAACACAAAACAACAAACACCACCACAGAGCTAGGACAGAAGTTTGTCTTAGCCACGTAAAGTGCACAGTGTGCAGCTAGATGCAAACAGAGCATAGACAAGACAGTGCAAAAAAGACAATAAATACAATAAAGACAACACAAAAGAACACAGGACACTTAGCGCAGAAAAGAAATAAAAGAACGTGTACTGGAATGTAAGTGAAATAAAATATATAAAGTGAAATGTAAAAAAAAAAAAGTATTGTGCAAAAATATTGTGCAAAAATACACAGCAGCAGTTGAGGTAGTGCAAATAGAATAAACATAACTATAGCAGCGGATGACAGGTAGAGGTAGTGCAGTAAGTAATGAACAGTATAAATTATGTGTGTGTGTGTGTGTGTGTGCGTCCACACAGTCAAGAGAGAGTGTGTGTATCTGTGTGTGAGAGAGACAGAGAGTTAATATACAGTTCAGTCCTGAGTGAGAGTGTGTGTGTGTGTGTGTGTGTGAGAGTGTAGAACAGTTCAGTCCTGGGTGTTGAGGAGCCTGATGGCTTGAGGAAAGAAACTGTTACACAGTCTGGTTGTGAGGCCCGAATGCTCCGGTACCTCTTTCCAGATGGCAGGAGGGTGAAGAGTGTGTGTGAGGGGTGTGTGGGGTGTGTAAGAGTGTGTGTGAGGGGTGTGTGGGGTGTGTAAGAGTGTGTGTGAGGGGTGTGTGGGGTGTGTAAGAGTGTGTGTGAGGGGTGTGTGGGGTGTGTAAGAGTGTGTGTGAGGGGTGTGTGGGGTGTGTAAGAGTGTGTGTGAGGGGTGTGTGTGGTGTGTAAGAGTGTGTGTGTGGGGTGTGTAAGAGTGTGTGTGAGGGGTGTGTGGGGTGTGTGTGAGGGGTGTGTAAGAGTGTGTGTGAGGGGTGTGTGAGGGGTGTGTGGGGTGTGTAAGAGTGTGTGTGAGGGGTGTGTGGGGTGTGTGAGGGGTGTGTGAGGGGTGTGTGTCTGTCCTCACTATCCCCTGAAGGGTCTTGTGATCTGAGACGGTCCAGTTCCCAAACCAGGCAGTGATGCAGCTGCTCAGGACGCTCTCCATGGTCCCTCTGTAGAACACAGACAGGATGGGGGGAGGGAGATGGGCTTTCCTCAGCCTTCGCAGGAAGTAGAGGCGCTGCTGGGCTTTCTTGGTGATGGAGCTGGTGTTGAGTGACCAGGTGAAGTTCTCCGCCAGATGGACACCAAGGAATTTGATGCTCTTGACGATCTCCACAGAGGAGCCATCGATGTTCAGTGGAGAATGGTCACACTGTGCTCTCCTGAAGTCAACAACCATCTCTTTGGTCTTGTCGACGTTCAGGGAGAGGTTGTTGGCTCTGCACCAGGCTGTTAGATGTTGCACCTCCTCTCTGTATGCTGACTCGTCGTTCTTGCTGATGAGACCCACCACGGTCGTGTCATCGGAGAACTTGACGATGTGGTTGGAGCTGTGCATTGCTGCACAGTCGTGAGTCAGCAGAGTGAACAGCAATGGACTGAGCACACAGCCCTGAGGTGCTCCAGTGTTCAGTGTGGTGGTGCTGGAGATACTGTTCTGATCCGGACTGACTGAGGTCTCCCAGTCAGGAAATCCAGGATCCAGTTGCAGAGAGAGGTGTTCAGGCCCAGGAGACTCAGCTTCTTAATCAGCTGCTGAGGGATGATTGTGTTGAATGCTGAACTGAAATCTATGAACAGCATTCAAACGTAGGAGTCTTTGCAGTCCAGGTGTGTGAGGGCCAGATGCAGGGTTGTGGCGATGGCGTCTTCCGTGGAACGGTTAGGACGATACGCAAACTGCAAGGGGTCCAGCGAGGGTGCTAGCTGTGACTTGATGTGCCTCATGACGAGCCTCTCGAAGCATTTCATCACGATTGGTGTGAGTGCAACGGGACGGTAGTCATTGAGGCAGGAAACCGTGGACTTCTTTGGCACAGGGACGATGGTCGTTGTCTTGAGGCACGTAGGGATGAAGGAGCTGCTCAGCGAGATGTTGAAGATGTCAGTGAAGACATCTGCTAGCTGCTCCGCACACTCCCTGAGAACTCTGCCAGGAATGTTGTCTGGTCCAGCAGACTTCCGTGGGTTAACTCTGTATAGAGTTCTTTTCACGTCAGCCGTGGTGAGACAATCAATTACAGCTTGACCACGACGTCTCATGCTGTTCACGAGTCGACTTATTGTCTGCTGAGGCATGGCATTCCACTCTTCTTGAAGGGCGGCCCTCAGGTCATTGAGGTTCTGGGGTGCGGGGTTACGAGCCTCTACACGGCGACTCGGCTGATCCCATAGGTTTTCTATGGGATTCGGGTCTGGAGAAAGTGCAGGCCACTCCATTTGAGGTACCCCAGCCTCCAGCAGCCGTTCCCTAATGATGCTCCTCGATGAGCTGGAGCATTGTCGTCCATGAAGATGAAATTAGGCCTGTGTTGTTCATGAAGGGGCACAATGACTGGATTAATGATGTTATTCAGGTAGTATTGTCTTGTCACTGTACCATTCACAAGATGTAGGTCAGTTCTGTATTGAGTGGACACACCTGCCCAGACTGTAACACCACCACAACAGTGGCTGATGCATAGCGCTCTCCTTGACGTCTCCAACCTCGTTGGGTCCATCATTTCTGCTCAATGTGAATCGACTTTCATCAGAGAACAGCACTGAGGCCCACCGGTCCCTCGTCCAGTGTAAATGCTCCCTGGCCCGATGCCTGTGCCTGGGGGTGTGGTCAGGTGCCCTTGCAGGTCGTCTAGCACGCAGACCATGCTGATGTAAACGGTTTTGAATGGTCTGACGTGACACTTGGGTTCCTCTCACCTCCCTTAAATGTGCCTGGAGTTGAGTGGCATTCATCATCCGGTTCTGCAGGGCACTGTTCACAATGAAGCGGTCATCAACGTGGGATGTGGCCAAAGGACGTCCACTTCTATGTCTTTCTGTGACTCTTCCAGTCTCTCTGTATCTCTGTCCCAACCTGCTGATGACACTCTGTGACACTCTAAGCTCAGTGGCCACTTCCCTCTGAGAACATCCTGTTTGAAGCCTCACAATGGTGAGGTTCTGTTGATCAGTTGTTAGGTGTGGTCTTGGTCTCATGATATCAGAATGTGAACAGCATGATGAAGAGGACTGTTTAAATACCAATTCTAACTGAACCAGAAAATTTATTGGTGGATTCATGGATCAAACACCAGTTGTGAATTTTGCCGTTAAGCTCCTTGTTAGAGAACAGCAAGTTCTGCAGAAAGTACTGAAACACTGAACAGTTGGACATGTGCATTCAGAAGTGTAGAGAAGATCAAATTAAGTTCACCTGGAAAGGTTATAGTGCATTTTAGGTGCATCCTGAAATTTCACCAGAAAGCCCAATATCCTTAACTTTTTTGAGTAGTGTGTCTATATTGTAGATTAAACATGTCTTTACAATTATTTATACTTATATAGAACATACATATCCTATTTATAACACCTAGATAGATAGATAGATAGATAGATAGATAGATAGATAGATAGATAGATAGATAGATAGATAGATAGATAGATAGATAGATAATCATAATTTATTGCAAATACCACTATGCACTTCTGCATAGATACTAACTGCATTTTTTTTGGCTTTGTATGTGTACAATTATAATAAAATTGAATCTAATCTAATCTAATGAGTCAGACTATTGGGACCTGGCTGTAAAGAAATAATTTCCTTTCTCAGGTCACATTTCTCTTCCATGTGGTGCCATTGCTGATAGCATGAAATGGGTTAGGGTTTTTCTTTAGTAAAGTAACACACTTTTATATTCCACTGTCTGCTGGACACTGAACACCTTTTTAATGAATAATTAGACTCACCTGTGGTTGAATTTTTGTTAATTAGAATTTTGTAGTCTAAAATTTAGCTTTGCTCCTAATACTTTCATTGGGTTGTACTCATTTTTGCAACATGGTCTTGAATGAATCTGTTAGGAAAATTACTTTTTTGTGTGTGCAAATGAACAAATCTTGTTTGCAGTCAATGGCCCACATTCGTGGGAGCATTGTGTAGTATAGTATCCCATAGAAAATGGTCTATAATGTAGCACTAGTAAAGGTGACTGAGAAACTGTCCTCAGGATTGAGTCAGTGTCCAGCTATACAATCTCTGGTGTTCTTGCACACAATCTCAAAAATATATATTAATAGATTTAATTAATAATCTAATTAAATACAATCGACAACATATTTTATTCGTTCTTTATATGAATTAATTATATTTAAATTTAAGTGAATTAGCTGATATATTGTGTCATATTTAAATGTAATGTGATTTAATGTAATATTCAGTCATTTAATATACTACTGAAATAAAATAATTAAAGCCATGGGCTCGTCCGGGATTTGAACCCGGGACCTCTCGCACCCAAAGCGAGAATCATACCCCTAGACCAACGAGCCGCCATAAAGAACACTGGAGGGTTTACCTACATAATCAGCTAAAAGACCTTTTTAACCTTACTTACTTACTAGAAAATTATTTACTTTGTTCCACAAAAATTTTCACAGTAAAATAAAAAAGGAATGTAATAAAAACAGTGTCTTTGGGAAATGGATTATAAGATCAAACATTACTACGTTTGCCAGACTGTCCGTAGTGCATCATGGGAAAGTCCCGCCATTTTAGATTCAAACGTTACTTGACGGAAAAAATTGCTTTTTACACCCGTATTTCAATTAAACCGTACATCCCGTGTGAGGATTGGCTTGTGTTTCAACATGACACCAATGCTAGCCAATCAGAGAATATCTTGTGATTGCGAACGCGGAAACTACCCCAACAACAGGGGGAGGGGCTTGTCGGAATACCGGTGGTATAACAACAACACCTACAACGTTACAACGAACCACAAAAACGACATTCAGGCTTAATAACGTCTCTTCACTTTCCGCTTAAACATACAAGGTGAGTTTGGTTTTGATCGTTGTTAGCACTAAAAATACTTTAACAAACTGAGTGAGTAATATAGCATTTTAATAAATTGATTATTATTACAGACAATGTAAGAGTAAAATAAATAAGCTAAAATGGCTTGTTGGTTTAAAACGGCGTCGCGTTGAAGAGCAGCTCCGTCCTTTTTCCTTCACTTCACTAATCCGCTTTCTTCCTCCAGTTATACATCGCTAAAAAGCACATTTTGGCCTAGGAGTGACTTTGAGGATTAGTACAACTTTTGGGAAATGTATTTAATTAGCAAGTAGTCGAAATAAAACTCGTATTTTTATATAAAATGCAGTATTTTCCGCTCACGCTTGTAACTGCTATTTTCGCTCTTCAGCGTCTCCTGAGCAGCCATTACATCAGCCTTGACGGGGCGGGGATATGTAAATGAGTCGTGTCTGTGAAGCTGTGGCTTGCACGTTCATTTGTTAATAGATGTGTTTGTCCCGCCTTTTTTCCTATTGGTTAAAATGTTGTAGCGAGCCGTTTGATTGGACACTGAGATTCGGGTGCGTTTTATTGTTATAACCCACATGACGGAGTTTTTGATTTAGAGCTTTTTACCGACATCCTGGTTCCGAAAGACATTTATTTTAATTTTTTTGTATGTTTTGTTTTCTGAGCCCATGACAGCAGAACGCTGACCGTTAAGCGACTCATTAAGCTAGCGTTAGCGTCTGGTTTCGTACATGTCAGATTAGCTTTATCTGCTCCTTACTAACAGCCCCGGAGTTCCTGCGCGGATTAGACGTCAGTGAACTAGCCTAAATACCCGGATGAGATGGCTGCATCTGATTGGTGCATGTACAGGGTGGCATATATAAAAACAGCATTGTTTTGAATGACAGTTTGACATTTAATAATAATATATAATAAAAATATAAATATAATAAAATAATAATAAGTGTACCCCACTGATCCTAATCCCCAGGGGAAATCTTCAGATTTACATCAACATAAACATTTAATGGGAATGATGAAGTGTGTGTGTGTTTCAGGTGAGTTTGAGCAGGCATGGCCCGTACGAAACAGACCGCCCGTAAATCCACAGGAGGTAAAGCTCCCCGTAAACAGCTGGCCACTAAAGCAGCCCGAAAAAGTGCGCCCTCTACAGGAGGGGTGAAGAAACCGCATCGTTACAGGTGATGCAAACTGGAAAGTCTCTTCTGGTGTACTACTGTCACAGTGTGTGTGATATTAATGTGTGTGTGTGTGTGTTCAGGCCCGGTACTGTGGCTTTACGTGAGATCCGACGTTATCAGAAATCCACAGAGCTGTTGATAAGGAAGCTGCCGTTCCAGCGACTGGTCCGAGAAATCGCTCAGGACTTCAAAACCGACCTGAGGTTTCAGAGTGCTGCAATTGGAGCTCTGCAGGTAACACACACACACACACATATATATATATATATCTTCACACACACACACTCTCTCTCTCTCTCTCTCTAATAGAGTATTTAATAAAGGATGTGAATATATAATATTTCTACCAGAACACAGCTCTCATATTTAATAAACATTTTTGATCCTGAATGAAGCTGAAGCATTAAAGTTATTTGTGTGTGTGTGTGTGTGTGTGTATACAGGAGGCGAGTGAAGCATATCTGGTAGGTCTGTTTGAGGACACTAATCTGTGTGCTATCCACGCCAAGCGGGTCACCATCATGCCCAAAGACATCCAGCTGGCACGCCGCATCCGTGGAGAACGCGCTTAACACACACACACACACACCACAACAACATGTACACACACTTCTAACTACACACTCTCTCACATGCTCTGTCTCTCACTGTGTATATGTCTCTCTCCTTCTGTCCTGTGTGTGTGTGTGTGTGTGTGAAATCACATGAAGGCTCCTGATTGGCTGGTTGTACGTTTTGGTGTGTAATTGTAGGCAAAGTTCTGGTTATTGTGTGTATTGTGTATCACTGGATTTAGTGTGGCTTAGATTCTCCTGTGTGTGTGTGTGTGTGTAACTCAGTACGTATTTGTCACCATTTAAGGCTGAAAGAAAGTAAATACAAACGTCCAGCTTCACATTATCGGTGCCGGACAGTGAGATGATCACACACACACAAGTTTTTTTAGTGTTTATTATTTTGAATGTTTTTATTCCTGAGCTTGTGTTCATTAATCTGGTCTCATTAGCAGGGTTTTCTACGTTGTTTTGTACAGAATGGAATGTATCAGATTTTATTCAGTAGATAAATAAAGGTGTTGTTTGGCCTGACCTCTCCTCTCTGACCTCTCCTCCCTGACCTGTCTGACTTCTCCTCTCTGAGGTCTCCTCTGTCTGATTTATGATGTTTATATTGATGAACAGACTGAATCAGTGTGAGGAGAGTTATTACTCATTTCAGCATACACACACACAGAGAGACAGATATCTGCTGGAAATAAGCCTGTAGGAATTTATCAACATTTCAAAGCTGTGTTCCAGCTCAGCACTCTGGAACACTGACCCTCATCTTCCTCATCAGTATGTCTCTGAGGTTTAACAGCAGAATCTTCACTCTGTCAGTGAGCATGTTATTAAATATTATACACTATTCAGTGATATGGTCAGTTATTTTACTACAGAGACTGATCGGTCATTCTGCTGTTCAGTTCTCAGCTTTTTACTGGACAGAAAGAGAAAACTGCAGATTCTGTAGAGCAGATGTGGAGCTTTCAGCTGTGAGCTGACCAAACAGTAGATAAACTAAATCACATTTTCAATTCAGTTTTATTTCTATAGCGCTTTTAATAATGAACATTGTCTCAAAGCAGCTTTACAGAACATAGGAACAAGAACAAAAACACACAGTGCAAAAGTACAAGGTGTTAGACTAAATCATTCCTAATGAGGAGACTGTGGTGAGGAAAAACTCCCTGAGATGGTAAGAGGAAGAAACCTGTAGAGGAACCAGACTGAAAAGGGATCCTCATCTGAGTGACACCAGAGAGTGGGATTATAAATCATTATAAACACAGAGAGTGGGATTATAAATCATTATAAACACAGAGAGTGGGATTATAAATCATTAAAAACACAGAGAGTGGGATTATAAATCATTATAAACACAGAAAGTGGGATTATAAATCATTATAAACACAGAGAGTGGGATTATAAATCATTATAAACACAGAGAGTGGGATTATAAATCATTATAAACACTGAGAGTGGGATTATAAATCATTATAAACACCAAGAGTGGGATTATAAATCATTATAAACACAGAGAGTGGGATTATAAATCATTATAAACACCAAGAGTGGGATTATAAATCATTATAAACACCAAGAGTGGGATTATAAATCATTATAAACACAGAGAGTGGGATTATAAATCATTATAAACACAGAGAGTGGGATTATAAATCATTATAAACACAGAAAGTGGGATTATAAATCATTATAAACACAGAGAGTGGGATTATAAATCATTATAAACACAGAGAGTGGGATTATAAATCATTATAAACACAGAGAGTGGGATTATAAATCATTATAAACACTGAGAGTGGGATTATAAATCATTATAAACAC
>NC_080729.1:21954163-21989163 GCF_019097595.1 Hemibagrus wyckioides | reverse complement strand
AACATCATGAATTGATAACTGTATTTATTGGCAAGCAACATGTCAACTTAAAACATAGCAGCCTGTGATTGGTCAGTAATACACCTACATACACACCTACACACATACATACACCTACATACATACATGTGCACACACCTACATACACGCACACATGTACATACACACGTACACACACATACACCTACATACACACACACACATACACCTAAATAAAACATCAAATGAAATTTTGCATTTATTTATTTATTATTGTGTGTGTGTGTGTGTAGGTACCAGTTTAACCCCGCCTACTTCCAGACCAGTGTGACATCACAGATCCTGCTGAAGGCGTTAACGAATCTCCCTCACACTGACTTCACTCTCTGCAAGTGTATGATTGACCAACCGCATGTATCCTTTACTTCAATTCAGTTTAAATGAGAAGCCTGAGGAGACTGTGGTGAGGAAAACTTCCCTGAGATGGTATGAGGAAGAAACCTTGAGAGGAACCAGACCCAAAAGGGAAACCAATGTTCATTTGGAGCCGGAGAGTGTGATTATAAATCACTGTAAACACCGAAGAGTGTGATATGAACAATGTCCTTTCTGCAGTTATGTACAGTGTACAGTGTGGTGTAGAATGTTAGTGTGTATTAATTAGGAGGTTGTTGTTGTCCTCGAAGTCCACATAGGGTCAGCAGTGTTGCTGTGATATACCCAAATCCTCACAATGCAGAACCCAGCTGGTTCTGGTCCTTCTCTGGATGCCTCTGGATCCTCGCAGGGTTGGCCTCTGTCTACTGGAGCTGGTACAATCTCCAGATGCCTCAGGATGGGTAGAAAAAGGAACAGGTGGAAAGGAATTAGTGTAGCTGCTGTTCATAATATTAGCAGCACTAGATGATAATGTGCATTTAATCAGATGTACTGGAGCACAAGGTTATGGGAGGAGTTAGATGTATGCCAGGATAAAGAGATAAGTCTTTAATCTACATTTAAACTTGGAGACTGTGTCTGAGCCCCGAACACTGTCAGGAAGACTATTCCAAAGTTTAGGAGCTAAATACGAAAACACTCTACCCCCTTTTGTAGACTTTGATATTCTGGGAACTACCAGAAGTCCGGAGTTTTGTGATCTTAAAGAGCGTGGTGGAATGTAGCGTCAGAAGACTGGTCAGATACATGGGAGCTAAACCAATTAGAGCCTTGTACATAACTAGTGCTAGTTAATAATCTGGTTTCATCGATTTTTATTAGCATGGAATGACAATTAGTACAATATAATATAAACGATGTAACACTTCAATAACACCATGATTAACAAATCTAGTGGAAAATACAGACCAGAGTCACATAGTGCTATACCTTTAACACAACAATTAAATGTAAAGATGGGGGGAAAAAAGGTGAGAAAAAGTAGAGACACAAACAGACACAAAAAAGGAACAAAGAGGGCATCAGTCAGGGGGTAGACTTTAACTAGTGCAGTTTCTGTACTATGATGGGGCCTGGAATCTGACTGAAATTCTTCAAGGATATTGTTTTCCTGTAGGAAGGAGCATAATTGAACAGACACCACCTTTGCTAATATTTTAGATATAAACAGAAACTTTATACACACACACACACACACACACACACACCTGTGGCCCTGTGGTTGTGTGTTAATGCCGGAGACTGTGATGTTACTCAGTAAATATAGGAGTGTTAGTGTCATTGCTCCGTGTTCGGTTTCTGAGACCAGGTTTAAGGAGAAAGTCTTAGCAGAGTCAGATTCTTTAACCCCGCCCACAGCAGGAGGAGCGACCAATCAGACAGATCCTCTACCTCGGCAACCTGCTGGAGACCTGTCACTTTCAGAGCTTCTGGGTAACGCACACCTCTACCCAACAGACTCGTGTACACACACACACACACACACACACACACACACCCCTCTACCCAACAGACTCGTGTACACACACACACACACACACACACACACACACCCCTCTACCCAACAGACTCGTGTACACACACACACACACACACACACACACACACCCCTCTACCCAACAGACTCGTGTACACACACACACACACACACACACACACCCCTCTACCCAACAGACTCGTGTACACACACACACACACACACACACACACCCCTCTACCCAACAGACTCGTGTACACACACACACACACACACACACACACACACACACACCCCTCTACCCAACGGACTCGTGTACACACACACACACACACACACACACACACACACACACACACACACACCCCTCTACCCAACAGACTCGTGTACACACACACACACACACACACACACACACCCCTCTACCCAACAGACTCGTGTACACACACACACACACACACACCTCTACCCAACAGACTCGTGTACACACACACACACACACACACACACACACCCCTCTACCCAACAGACTCGTGTACACACACACACACACACACACACCCCTCTACCCAACAGACTCGTGTACACACACACACACACACACACAGACCCCTCTACCCAACAGACTCGTGTACACACACACACACACACCTCTACCCAACAGACTCGTGTACACACACACACACACACCTCTACCCAACAGACTCGTGTACACACACACACACACACCTCTACCCAACAGACTCGTGTACACACACACACACACACCTCTACCCAACAGACTCGTGTACACACACACACCTCTACCCAACAGACTCGTGTACACACACACACCTCTACCCAACAGACTCGTGTACACACACACACCTCTACCCAACAGACTCGTGTACACACACACACACACACCTCTACCCAACAGACTCGTGTACACACACACACACACACCTCTACCCAACAGACTCGTGTACACACACACACACACACCTCTACCCAACAGACTCGTGTACACACACACACACACACCTCTACCCAACAGACTCGTGTACACACACACACACACCTCTACCCAACAGACTCGTGTACACACACACACACACACACCTCTACCCAACAGACTCGTGTACACACACACACACACCTCTACCCAACAGACTCGTGTACACACACACACACACCTCTACCCAACAGACTCGTGTACACACACACACACACCTCTACCCAACAGACTCGTGTACACACACACACACACACACACACACCTCTACCCAACAGACTCGTGTACACACACACACCTCTACCCAACAGACTCGTGTACACACACACACACACACCTCTACCCAACAGACTCGTGTACACACACACACACACACCTCTACCCAACAGACTCGTGTACACACACACACACACACACCTCTACCCAACAGACTCGTGTACACACACACACACACACACCTCTACCCAACAGACTCGTGTACACACACACACACACACCTCTACCCAACAGACTCGTGTACACACACACACACACACACACACACCTCTACCCAACAGACTCGTGTACACACACACACACACACACACACACCTCTACCCAACAGACTCGTGTACACACACACACACACACACCTCTACCCAACAGACTCGTGTACACACACACACACACACACCTCTACCCAACAGACTCGTGTACACACACACACACACACACACACACACCTCTACCCAACAGACTCGTGTACACACACACACACACACACCTCTACCCAACAGACTCGTGTACACACACACACACACACCTCTACCCAACAGACTCGTGTACACACACACACCTCTACCCAACAGACTCGTGTACACACACACCTCTACCCAACAGACTCGTGTACACACACACACACCTCTACCCAACAGACCCGTGTACACACACACACACCTCTACCCAACAGACCCGTGTACACACACACACACCTCTACCCAACAGACCCGTGTACACACACACACACACCTCTACCCAACAGACCCGTGTACACACACACACACCTCTACCCAACAGACCCGTGTACACACACACACACCTCTACCCAACAGACCCGTGTACACACACACACACCTCTACCCAACAGACCCGTGTACACACACACACACCTCTACCCAACAGACTCGTGTACACACACACACACCTCTACCCAACAGACTCGTGTACACACACACACACCTCTACCCAACAGACTCGTGTACACACACACACACCTCTACCCAACAGACTCGTGTACACACACACACACCTCTACCCAACAGACTCGTGTACACACACACACACACACCTCTACCCAACAGACTCGTGTACACACACACACACACCTCTACCCAACAGACTCGTGTACACACACACACACACACCTCTACCCAACAGACTCGTGTACACACACACACACACACACACACACACACACACACACACCTCTACCCAACAGACTCGTGTACACACACACACACACACACACACACACACACACCTCTACCCAACAGACTCGTGTACACACACACACCTCTACCCAACAGACTCGTGTACACACACACACCTCTACCCAACAGACTCGTGTACACACACACACACACACACACACACACACACCCCTCTACCCAACAGACTCGTGTACACACACACCCCTCTACCCAACGGACTCGTGTACACACACACACACACACCTCTACCCAACGGACTCGTGTACACACACACACCTCTACCCAACAGACTCGTGTACACACACACACCTCTACCCAACAGACTCGTGTACACACACACACACACACACACACACACACCTCTACCCAACAGACTCGTGTACACACACACACACACACACACACACACACACACACACACACACCTCTACCCAACAGACTCGTGTACACACACACCCCTCTACCCAACAGACTCGTGTACACACACACACCTCTACCCAACAGACTCGTGTACACACACACACACACACACACACACCTCTACCCAACAGACTCGTCTACACACACACACACACACACACCTCTACCCAACAGACTCGTGTACACACACACACACACACCCCTCTACCCAACGGACCCGTGTACACACACACACACACACCTCTACCCAACGGACTCGTGTACACACACACACCTCTACCCAACAGACTCGTGTACACACACACACCTCTACCCAACAGACTCGTGTACACACACACACCTCTACCTAACAGACTCGTGTACACACACACACACACACACCTCTACCCAACAGACTCGTGTACACACACACACACACACACCTCTACCCAACAGACTCGTGTACACACACACACACACACACCTCTACCCAACAGACTCGTGTACACACACACACACACACACCTCTACCCAACAGACTCGTGTACACACACACACACACACACACACACCTCTACCCAACAGACTCGTGTACACACACACACACACACCTCTACCCAACAGACTCGTGCACACACACACACACACACACCTCTACCCAACAGACTCGTGTACACACACACACACACCTCTACCCAACAGACTCGTGTACACACACACACACACACACACCTCTACCCAACAGACTCGTGTACACACACACACACACACACACCTCTACCCAACAGACTCGTGTACACACACACACACACACACACCTCTACCCAACAGACTCGTGTACACACGCACACACACACCTCTACCCAACAGACTCGTCTACACACACACACACACACACACACACACACCCCTCTACCCAACAGACTCGTGTACACACACACACACACACCTCTACCCAACAGACTCGTGTACACACACACACACACACCTCTACCCAACAGACTCGTGTACACACACACACACACACACCTCTACCCAACAGACTCGTGTACACACACACACACACCTCTACCCAACAGACTCGTGTACACACACACACACACACACACCTCTACCCAACAGACTCGTGTACACACACACACACACACACACACACCTCTACCCAACAGACTCGTGTACACACACACACACACACCTCTACCCAACAGACTCGTGTACACACACACACACCTCTACCCAACAGACTCGTGTACACACACACACACCTCTACCCAACAGACTCGTGTACACACACACACACACACACACACACACACACACACACACACACACACACACACCTCTACCCAACAGACTCGTGTACACACACACACACACACACACACACACACACACACACACACACACCCCTCTACCCAACGGACTCGTGTACACACACACACACACACCCCTCTACCCAACAGACTCGTGTACACACACACACACACACACCTCTACCCAACAGACTCGTGTACACACACACACACACACACCTCTACCCAACAGACTCGTGTACACACACACACACACACACACCTCTACCCAACAGACTCGTGTACACACACACACCTCTACCTAACAGACTCGTGTACACACACACACACACACACCTCTACCCAACAGACTCGTGTACACACACACACACACCTCTACCCAACAGACTCGTGTACACACACACACACACACACACCTCTACCCAACAGACTCGTGTACACACACACACACACACACACCTCTACCCAACAGACTCGTGTACACACACACACACACACACCTCTACCCAACAGACTCGTGTACACACACACACCTCTACCTAACAGACTCGTGTACACACACACACACACACACCTCTACCCAACAGACTCGTGTACACACACACACACACACACACCTCTACCCAACAGACTCGTGTACACACACACACACACACACACACCTCTACCCAACAGACTCGTGTACACACACACACACACACACACACACACCTCTACCCAACAGACTCGTGTACACACACACACACACACACCTCTACCCAACAGACTCGTGTACACACACACACACACACCTCTACCCAACAGACTCGTGTACACACACACACACACCTCTACCCAACAGACTCGTGTACACACACACACCTCTACCCAACAGACTCGTGTACACACACACACACACACACCTCTACCCAACAGACTCGTGTACACACACACACACACACACACCTCTACCCAACAGACTCGTGTACACACACACACACACACCTCTACCCAACAGACTCGTGTACACACACACACACACACCTCTACCCAACAGACTCGTGTACACACACACACACACACCTCTACCCAACAGACTCGTGTACACACACACACACACACACACCTCTACCCAACAGACTCGTGTACACACACACACACACACACCTCTACCCAACAGACTCGTGTACACACACACACACACACCTCTACCCAACAGACTCGTGTACACACACACACACACACACACACCTCTACCCAACAGACTCGTGTACACACACACACACACACCTCTACCCAACAGACTCGTGTACACACACACACACACACCTCTACCCAACAGACTCGTCTACACACACACACACACCCCTCTACCCAACAGACTCGTGTACACACACACACACACACACCCCTCTACCCAACAGACTCGTGTACACACACACACACACCTCTACCCAACAGACTCGTGTACACACACACACACACACACACCTCTACCCAACAGACTCGTGTACACACACACACACACACACACACCTCTACCCAACAGACTCGTGTACACACACACACACACACCTCTACCCAACAGACTCGTGTACACACACACACACACACACACCTCTACCCAACAGACTCGTGTACACACACACACACACACACCTCTACCCAACAGACTCGTGTACACACACACACCTCTACCCAACAGACTCGTGTACACACACACACACACACACCTCTACCCAACAGACTCGTGTACACACACACACACACACACACCTCTACCCAACAGACTCGTGTACACACACACACACACACACCTCTACCCAACAGACTCGTGTACACACACACACACACACACACCTCTACCCAACAGACTCGTGTACACACACACACACACACACACCTCTACCCAACAGACTCGTGTACACACACACACACACACCTCTACCCAACAGACTCGTGTACACACACACACACACACACACCTCTACCCAACAGACTCGTGTACACACACACACACACACACACACACACCTCTACCCAACAGACTCGTGTACACACACACACCTCTACCCAACAGACTCGTGTACACACACACACACACCTCTACCCAACAGACTCGTGTACACACACACACACACACACACACACCTCTACCCAACAGACTCGTGTACACACACACACACACACACACCTCTACCCAACAGACTCGTGTACACACACACACACACCTCTACCCAACAGACTCGTGTACACACACACACACACCTCTACCCAACAGACTCGTGTACACACACACACACACCTCTACCCAACAGACTCGTGTACACACACACACACACCTCTACCCAACAGACTCGTCTACACACACACACACACACCTCTACCCAACAGACTCGTGTACACACACACACACACCTCTACCCAACAGACTCGTGTACACACACACACACACACACCTCTACCCAACAGACTCGTGTACACACACACACACACACACCTCTACCCAACAGACTCGTGTACACACACACACCTCTACCCAACAGACTCGTGTACACACACACACACACACACACACACCTCTACCCAACAGACTCGTGTACACACACACACACACACACACACACACCTCTACCCAACAGACTCGTGTACACACACACCCCTCTACCCAACGGACTCGTGTACACACACACACACACCTCTACCCAACAGACTCGTGTACACACACACACCTCTACCCAACAGACTCGTGTACACACACACACACACACACACCTCTACCCAACAGACTCGTGTACACACACACACACACACACACCTCTACCCAACAGACTCGTGTACACACACACACACACCTCTACCCAACAGACTCGTGTACACACACACACACACACACACCTCTACCCAACAGACTCGTGTACACACACACACACACACACCTCTACCCAACAGACTCGTGTACACACACACCCCTCTACCCAACAGACTCGTGTACACACACACACACACACACACACACACACCCCTCTACCCAACAGACTCGTGTACACACACACACACACACACACACACACCTCTACCCAACAGACTCGTGTACACACACACCCCTCTACCCAACAGACTCGTGTACACACACACACACACACACACCTCTACCCAACAGACTCGTGTACACACACACACACACACACACACCTCTACCCAACAGACTCGTGTACACACACACACACACACACCTCTACCCAACAGACTCGTGTACACACACACACACACACACACCTCTACCCAACAGACTCGTGTACACACACACACACACACACACACACACACCTCTACCCAACAGACTCGTGTACACACACACACACACCTCTACCCAACAGACTCGTGTACACACACACACACACCTCTACCCAACAGACTCGTGTACACACACACACACACCTCTACCCAACAGACTCGTGTACACACACACACACACCTCTACCCAACAGACTCGTGTACACACACACACACACCTCTACCCAACAGACTCGTGTACACACACACACACACCTCTACCCAACAGACTCGTGTACGCACACACACCTCTACCCAACAGACTCGTGTACACACACACACACACACCTCTACCCAACAGACTCGTGTACACACACACACCTCTACCCAACAGACTCGTGTACACACACACACACACACACACCTCTACCCAACAGACTCGTGTACACACACACCTCTACCCAACAGACTCGTGTACACACACACACACACACACACCTCTACCCAACAGACTCGTGTACACACACACACACACCTCTACCCAACAGACTCGTGTACACACACACACACACCTCTACCCAACAGACTCGTGTACACACACACACCTCTACCCAACAGACTCGTGTACACACACACACACACCTCTACCCAACAGACTCGTGTACACACACACACACACCTCTACCCAACAGACTCGTGTACACACACACACACACCTCTACCCAACAGACTCGTGTACACACACACACACACCTCTACCCAACAGACTCGTGTACACACACACACACACACACCTCTACCCAACAGACTCGTGTACACACACACACACACCTCTACCCAACAGACTCGTGTACACACACACACACACCTCTACCCAACAGACTCGTGTACACACACACACACACCTCTACCCAACAGACTCGTGTACACACACACACACACCTCTACCCAACAGACTCGTGTACACACACACCCCTCTACCCAACAGACTCGTGTACACACACACACACACACCCCTCTACCCAACAGACTCGTGTACACACACACACACACACACACACCTCTACCCAACAGACTCGTGTACACACACACCCCTCTACCCAACAGACTCGTGTACACACACACACACACACACACACACACACACACACACCTCTACCCAACAGACTCGTGTACACACACACACACACACACACACACCCCTCTACCCAACAGACTCGTGTACACACACACACACACCTCTACCCAACAGACTCGTGTACACACACACACACACCTCTACCCAACAGACTCGTGTACACACACACCCCTCTACCCAACAGACTCGTGTACACACACACACACACACACACACACACACACACACACCTCTACCCAACAGACTCGTGTACACACACACCCCTCTACCCAACGGACTCGTGTACACACACACACACACCCCTCTACCCAACGGACTCGTGTACACACACACACACACCTCTACCCAACAGACTCGTGTACACACACACACCTCTACCCAACAGACTCGTGTACACACATTCGTGTATTTTGTGTGTGTGTGTGTTGCAGGCGAGTCTGGAGGAGAACCGGGAGCTGATTGACGGGATCACGGGTTTTGAAGACTCTGTTCGTAAATGTGTGTGTTTACTATTTACACACAAACACACAGTGGTGATGGTGTTAATGTTATTGTTGTACAAGTCGCCACTGAGCATCAGTTCCCTTTTACTTTTATATTAATTTCTGTGATCATTAATGTGTGTAGATTTTACTGCATCACTGAGTGAACACTGTGTGTGTGTGTGTTAGTTATCTGTCATGTTGTAGGAATCACGTATCAGACCATTGAGCACCGGCTGTTAGCTGAGATGTTGGGAGACCCACTTGGTAACACACACATACAAACACGCTAATGATCTTATACTCTGTATTATTATAATCTCTCTCTCTCTCTCTCTCAGACACTCAGGTGAAGGTGTGGATGAATAAGTATGGTTGGCTGGAGGATGATGATGGTCGGATCTTCATCTATAATCAGGAGGAGAGCATTAAACCCAAAAACATTGTGGAAAAGATCGACTTTGACAGTGAGACACTTTTGCACTCATCCCTCTTTCTCATCACTACCTTCATGTTGTGCTTCAGTCACTGGTTTATTCTGTATCAGTTCAGTGATGTTCTTATTCATGCTAAGCTCACTACCTAGTGCACTAGATTTTAAGTGTACACTACACTCGTGTTTTTGTTATGAGAGTAATGGGTGATGTTTTCTGTTTACTCCTCAGGTGTGTCCAGTATCATGGCAACATCACAGTGAAAACACACACAGAATAAACACAACTGGGCAATAAACCTGTTTGCTGACTTGTACTAGTGTTGTTTCGTTGTCATTTCTCTCTCGTGCAGCAGAGGGCGCACTTATATATATATTATAATAACAATAATACATTTTATTTATAGGCGCCTTTCTCAACACCCAAGGACACCGAGCAATGAGTTACAGAGCAAAGCACAGAAACAATACGACAAAAAACAAGCAACTATAACAAAAAATACAGAAGACTGTGACAGTGTGAGAGGGCAAGTAAGATTTAGGAAGAGTAAGCAAGTTTAAACAGGTGAGACTTGAGTCTAGATTTAAAGATAGACAGAGAGTCAAGGTTACGGATGTCTGGAGGTAAAGAGTTCCAGAGCCGGGGAGCAGAGCAACAGAAAGCCCTCTGCCCCATGAGACGAGCAGAAGGCACAGAAAGATGAAGAGAAGAGGCAGATCTAAGAGAACATGAATATGGAGAAGATCAGACAAGTACGAAGGGGCAAGATTGTGAATAGCTTTAAAAGTGAGAAGAAGAATCTTAAAGTCTATGCGAAGCTTGATCAGAAGCCAGTGAAGCTGCTGCAGAACCGGAGTGATGTGGTGAAATGAAGGAGTTTTAGTGATGATACGAGCTGCTGAGTTTTGAACCAGTTGAAGGTTAAGAAGAGATTTATGAGAGAGACCAAAAAGAAGGGAGTTACAATAGTTAATACGTGAGATAACAAGATTGTGAACAAGAATAGCAGTAGCATTCTGTGTAAGGGAAGGACGAAGAAGGTTGATATTTCGTAGATGGAAATACGCAGACCGGGTAATGTTATTAATATGTGATTGAAATGAGAGTGAACTGTCCAGGAGGACACCCAAACTCTTAACCTGAGTAGAAGGGGAAACAATAGAATTGTCAATAGAGAGGGAAAAGGTATTTATTTTAGATAAAGTTGATTTAGTACCAATTAAAAGAAATTCAGTTTTCTCACTATTTAGTTTGAGGAAGTTGGAAGAGAACCAGGATTTGAGTTCATTAAAGCAGTCAAGAAGAGAGGAAGGAGGGAGGGTAGCATTAGGTTTGCTAGAGTAATAGAGTTGGGTGTCATTCGCATAACAGTGGAAGAGGATACCGTATTTTCGAAAGATATTGCCAAGAGGAAGAAGGTAGATGATGAAAAGAAGAGGTCCAAGGACAGAACCTTGCGGGTCTCCAGTGTTAACAGGGGAAGATTTGGAACTAAAAGAGTGTAATTTGATGAACTGAGTGCGCTCTGATAGATATGATTTAAACCAGTCAAGGGGGGTGTTAGTAATGCCAATTGAGATAAGTCGATTAAGAAGGATGATATGAGAAATGGTATCAAAGGCCGCACTTAGATCGAGAAGGATAAGAATGGTGACTGAACCAGAATCAGCTGCCATGAGAAGGTCATTAGTAATTTTTAAAAGGGCAGTTTCAGTGCTATGAAAAGGGCGAAAACCAGACTGGAAATGTTCATACAAGTTATTACAAGTTAAATGAGAATGAAGTTGAGAAGCAACTATTTTTTCAAGGATTTTTGAAAGAAAAGGTAAGTGGGAGATAGGGTGGAGATTATTGAAATTACTAGGATCAGCACCAGACTTTTTCAGAACTGGAGTAATAGCGGCAGTTTTAAGTGGGACAGGAACAATTCCAGTAGTAAGAGAGGAGCAAATGATAGCAGAAATAAGAGGAATCAGAGAGGGAAGACAGGCCTTGACCAGAACAGTGGGAAGAGGATCCAGCGAACAAGTAGAAGAGTTAGACCTATGTATAAGATCTGAAATATCTGAATTGGTAGGAAACTGGAAAGTGGAGAAAGGATAAGGAATAGGGTGTAAGATTCAGAAGAACTAGTAAGGGAGGATGGTGAGCCTAAGTGCAGATGAATTTTGTATATTTTATCATTGAAAAAGGACATCAGAGAGTTGCAAAAGGCAGATGAATATAGATGAGAAGGCAAAGAACATTGGGGACTAAAAACAGTATTGAAGAGTGAAAATTTATATATATATATATATATATATATATATATATACACACACACACACACACACTAGTGATTTACCCACAACTCATCACTCCTAATATATGAGTGTGTAATTAAAGTGAGGCAGGTGTGGACCTTTTAAATATTTTCTTTATTGAAATGAAGGTATAAATAAACACAATGAATTAATAAATAAACAAAAAAATTTAAAAAGATCCCAGTTTATACATTAATGAAAGAAACCTGTTTAATGTATTTATGAAAGTGATGAAAAGGAAGAAACACTGGAGAGAGAGTGATGAACACACACCAAGCGCTTAAGACCACGGGAAGTGAGGATGAGTTTCATTCTTCTGCCTCGTCCATGTGGTGGTGAGGAGCGGTTATTATGAAACAGGAACTGTATTCTGTGTCAAGTTCTTGGGGTTTTTTTCCCCATCTTTTGTGTCATGATGGGTTTTTCTAGCTCAAACACTAAATTCACAATTTGCTGATTAATGAACACACGCACACACACACACGCAGATTCTGCTGTTCTTTCTTCTCGTTTTCCCACTGCAGGAAGATAAACAGTTGAAGTTCTTCTTGTTTTTCTTCCAGTCAAACAACAAGGTTGGCTTTCTCGAGTTCCTTCTCATGTCCTTTCACATTTCAGGAGAATTTTCATGTTTTCTTCCATTCTGTTGAAGCTCCAGTCTGTGTTTTGTGGCGGTTTACGTGCAGCTGCTGGGTTTCGTCCTGCAGCAGAACCGTACACTTTCCCTCATGCCGTTACTCACTAAGACATAGAGCAGAGGATCCACCACGCTGTTCAGACTGGACATGGCCAGCGTCCCGGAGAAGTAAAGGTGCTGCGCCTGTTCGAATTTGCAGTATTCAGTAAAACTGAAGTAGTTGAAAGCGATGTTGCGTACGAGCAGCTGGGTGTGGTAGGGGGCATAGCAGACAGAGAAGATGGCGATGACTCCCACGGACAGCAGCTTGACCTTGCGCTTGCCCTGATTGTCCAGTCCCACACTTTCCTTCACCTTTCTGAAGATCTGAAAGTAGCACATGGCTAATACCAGCAGTGGCAGCAGAAAGCCAATGACCACACGCAGGAGGTTAAACAGAGCCACACGCTCCGTCATGGGAAACGTCTCGTAACAGCGACCATGTTTATCCAGAGGGTCCGTCACCTTGTCCGTTAAGATGACCAGGACGTGCAGGCTGGCGGCAAAGACGTAGATGAACCCCGAGACGAGCCAGGCGTACCTGTAGCGGCGGAACCTCTTGGTCTTCAGAGGAAAGGTGACGGCCAGGCAGCGGTCGATGGAGATGCAGCACAGCAGGTAGATGCTAATGTACATGTTGGAGTAATAAACGAACCCGGCCAGCTTGCACAGGTCGAGGCCGAACGTCCAGTGGTGGTCGTTGTAGTAGTAAACGATCCACAGCGGCATGGTGAGGATGTAGAGGACGTCTGAGATGGACAGACTGAGCAGGTAGACGCCCAGCACGTTCTTCTTGCGGATCTGCTGGATGATGGGCCACGCCGTGAGCATGTTGAACACCAAGCCCAGCACCAGGGCAGTGATGTAGATGCCCATCAACAGGTCATTAATTGGACTGTCCTTAATGTCCACACACATGAGATCCTGTGTCAAATTTTGAGATGTGTTCGTCTGTGGAAAATAAGAAACATGATACTTTTCAAAAAGAAGTCATTTAACATCCAGAACTTTAACATGACACACTGAGCGGAAATCCAAAACATTGCTGTTTCTTCTCTTCAATTTCTTTTAGTTTCTTTCATCGTTTTAATTTTATAAACTCTAATCAGTTTAATCAGTAAATATTCAAAGCGCTGTAACAGTAAAAAAGAGCAGCGTGAGCAGCGTTCCCTCTAGTTCCAGGGTTCCGGTCAGATCCTCAGCTCAGATTACTGCTGGTCAGGTTCCTCTCAGGTTCTCCGCTTTCAGCCTCTCTCTTAAAAAAACAAACACAAACACATCCGGATCCACAGAACTCAGGAGGAAATGACCCTACGAGTGGACACTCACTGCCATTGTACTTCTGCCTCATGCCCTGTGTGTGTCTGTGTGTGTGTGTGTGTGTAACCATTAGAACTGAGCTGGGATTGATTACCATCTTCATGGAGGAACATACACAGGATGTTGTTCTAATGGCTGTTTGTGAAGATCTGAAATATTTTCAATTTTTAATCAGTTGTGTTGGACGTGTGGAAGACTGAAAGAAAACACAGAGTATCTGTGTAGAACTTTCTGTTCAGTGATAATAATTATTATTAATAAAATAAACATGATTATGGAGATCTGCAGCACGAGGTGACACTTTATCAGGATTCAGACACGAGAGCTGACTTGAGGGTGGAGTTAACACATCTTAGGGCAGATGATGATGCTGACATTTAGAGATGAGGACATATTCTCTCTCTCTTTCTCTCAGACACACACACAGTGGACCCATGGTGTTTGGGTAATCTGTGTGTGAATTAGTCCCAGGTTCCAGTTTGATTCTTGATAAAGGAAACAGTGCGAGTGAAAATAAAGACTGAGACACTAAACCAGTAACCCCCTCCACCTTCCCCCAGTGTGTGTTGGTGCAGTACAGAGCTGAGGATGGGATGCGGCTGCAGGACCATTACGGAAAATCGATAACCTTCAGGGAATTCGGTGATGCCGGAGATAGAACACAGAATCTGCACAACTAGCACACAGCCGAGAGAGTCTGACTTTAAGTGCTTTCTGTGTGTGTGTGTGTGTGTGTGTGTGTGTGTGTAATACTATCTATATATAAGTTTAACTGTAATATTGAGGGCAGGTTGTTTTACAGAATAAGCTCCTCCCACCTCATTAACCGTGTATGAATTATGCTGAAGCGCTGTTGCAGTCACACAGCAGAGGTCATCAGTGATTATTGATATCAGATGTTCTCGAGTCTATTTATCTTATCTGCTGGATTTTTGACCATTAGCATGTCCTGCAGACATCCACACAGAGCAGGTTCCTGATGGTCAGGAGGATCAGCCAGGCTGTGCTTGTGTACAGATTTGTGATAGTCCAGGGTTTACACTTAGCAATAGTTTGAGTTGAAATACACAGGGAACCTACTAGCAACCACATGGGTTACCATAGCAACTGATTCAAATGATTCAGGAGAGCTTCTCACTTCAGTTACACAACAAGTTGGCCTCCACATGCTAAACAGAAGTGAATCAGACTGAAGCGTGACCTGCAGTGGACACACACTTTGGGGTTAGTGTGTGTTTCTCTGTGTGTGTGTGGGGTGGGGTTAGCATTAGCACTGAGAAACTCGTTTATATCTGTGTGTGTGTGTGTGTGTAGAGGATTTTGATGTTGTAGATTAAACTGATGATAGGTGTCAGCGAGTGCTCCTTCCCCAGCATCACTTCCTGTCTGTAACGTTTCTGACCGCGAAGTGAAACTGGGGGATTTTGGTTACAGTGACACTGCTGTAGGTGCTGAATGTAGCTATAAAACCTGATGATCTAAAATAAACACCAATTAAACTGAGCTGTGAACCGTCCAGACAGATTACAGATAAAACATTAAAGTCATTGTTTTATATAAAATTCTCTCTTTTGGAAAAATAAACTGTGTAGAGAATTGTGTAACAGAGTGTGTGTGTGTGTGTGTGTGTGTGTGAGAGTGTGTGTGTGTGTCCGATTCTGTGATAAAGCTCCTGTAAAAGCCGAGCTGTGATTAAAGAACCTCTTGCTCTGTTCATGTCATCCATCAGCAGGATCCTGAGCTCAGACTTACAAAAACACACACCTTCCTCACAACGAGTTTGGCCTTCACTTCTGACAAACCCTTATGTTTCTATAAATCCTCTTGTGTAGGGATAAAATAGTCTAATTATAGAATTTAATAATTTATTCTTATTTCTAGTTAATTAGTTATTTTTATTTTTTATTATTATTTTTCATTTTCCCCTCCCCTTTCTCTGTTTTCTTCTTTTGTAAAGCTGCTTTGAGACAACGTTCATTGTAAAAGGCGCTATACAAAATAAATTGAATTGAATTGAATTGTGTTTGAACTTCTGTAACCCTCATCTTCGTCGTTCCATCCTGAGGCCAGCAGGACGATAAGGACACACACTGCGAGGTCTTCACAACACACCATCTTATTCTACTAACCCAAACACACACGCCTGAAGGACAGACACCAACTATAACCCCTCTGAACCAGCTTTGTTATTCATCCTCCAGGTCATCCTCCTGGTCAGCCTTCTGACCAGTGAAAAGTGAAAAGTGGGTGTCTCATGAATATTCAGTAAGCTGTTATAAGCTGTGTTCATCATTACATGAATAATATATATTTATTTATCTGAGCCAGTGACATTGCTCCGTTTCTCTCTCTCTCTCTCTCTCTCTCTCTCTCTCTCTTTTCTTCTTCTTTTTTTCTCTGCTCTGCTCTTTATCTTGTTTTATCTGTAACTAGAACATTCTCTCTAGAATAAACTCTGAATGGTCATTTTTATGGAGGACTCTCTGAGCCTCCTGCTTCACATCAGTGAGTTTGAGGTAATGAGAAGATTTCTTCTGTCCTGCAGCATGTTCTGTTTCTCCTTCACTGTTACTCTATCTGTGTATGAGGTGGAGGTTCTCCTGCTGGTCGATTTAACATGCGGAGCAGAGATCAGAGAGGTTTAATCAAACATTTCTCACATTTCTGATGGAAGTAGCCACTATGACCACAGCAACTTTACACTCTAACACCACTGCACCTCCTGGCCAACTACTCTTTTACATTGTCTAATATTTATTTGTGAATAAATTCAGGCTGATAATCACACCAACAATAACCTCAAGAAGTGTGAATGTGAAACACCACAAAGAGCTAAAATAAACACATGAAATAGAAACAAACACACTTCAGTTCATCACAACACTGAAGGAATCTAATTTATATCTTAATATTCATCTCTCTCTCTCTCACACACACACACATTTACATGATCTGAGATATTAAATTCACTACACCTGTACATTCTTAGTACTGTATTAAATGTATTAAATTAAAACATCTGACCTGAGTAAGTGCATCAGGGTGAGCCGTCACATTCATTCTGTCCATCTCACACTCGTCTGGTCCAGTTGCAGCTCAGGATCAGTGTTTCAATCCAGTCCAGTTTAGAAGAAGAACCACAGCATTGCTGATAGTGCAGCTTTACACACACACACACACACACACACACACAGTTAAGGCTCCTGAGTAACAGTAGAAGAGGTGGATTTCTCTGCTCCTCCCTTCAGACTGAAATGTGATGAAGTCAAAGAATGAGACTAAAAGAAACACAGACAGAGACGTCACAGCACATGCATCCTCCAGATGGAAAACACACACACACACATCCCGTGCTTCTGCTGCTATGTGTAATACATCTGCACAGTCTGAACAAACTGCATGTTTTCGTTAGGGTGTGTGTGTGTGTGTGTATTTACCACTTTATATCTCTGAAAGTGAGGAAAACCCCCTGAACAAGCAGTAACACCTGAGACGGAATATTCCGTTAAAGCTCTTCTATTGAATCAGAGAGGAAATGACTTAAAGATTTCATTTCCAGAGTTCTTTAGCTGTGTCAGGAACATGACAGATTTCCTGTAACACTACATAAACACTAAACACACATTACTGGCTAAAATACACAAGTGATCATTGGGGACAGTGGGAGCTCAAGTGGTCAAGGCTCTGGGTTGTTGATTATAAGGTCCGGATTCAAGCCCCGGTGCTGCCAGCGCTGGGCCCCTATGTGGCTCAGGTGGCACATTAAACCCCTGTTGTCCAACCAGAGTTAGTCTTTCATTACATTAAAACACCTGATAAACCGAGTCAGATTTTGATGTGATGATCAGACAGACAGATTGAGACAGTTGTGTGTGGAGTGTGTGTTTATAGGCGATGAGCTCCTCCTAGTGATGACAGTGTGTTACTGCCTCACACTCAGCCTTCCTGACTGCAGAACATGAACACACACCCCGGAATGGGAAAGGCGATCTGTGTGTACTCTCCTTACACTGCCTCAGCACGAGCTTCACTTTAACGTTTTATATATCACTAAAGTACTTTTACTCTGAGTGTTTTTTTATATTCAGCTTAACTACATACACTGCTTTCTATAACAGATACAGACTACAAAATATTACTTTAATCTTAATTCAGAAGGTGTGAATTCTGAATAATATGGACTGTGTATGGGATTAATGCATTGTACTGTACTCTGTAATACTCCATAATGCTCTTTAGTACTCAGATATACTCTACAATACTCTGTAATACTTTGGTTTCCCCAGCAGGAGGTGTCATGGCTCATCTCACACGCCCCTGCCCAGAACCTGGTCCCATCAAACTCAGAGTACTGACCACATTTGTGTGTATAAGAAAGGACTGCAGTGTGAATATTCAGTCTCATGTCACTGAGGTTGAATAAACTGAAATACTACAGTAGACTTTAGTATCTGCTCCTTTCTGTGAGGAGGAAAAGGATGAGCTCAGCCAGAGCTCTACAAAATGACCTCCATCAAGCTTCTGCTGCGCATGCTTCAAACTGTCAGAAACACACTCCATGAGGGTGACATCAGCATCTGGTGGGACCTGTGCTCACGGCCCAGCACCATGCAGCTCCATTGGCATTTGCCAGAATTAGCAGGTCTGTCATTGGTAGCCAGTTTTCCTCATGGAAGAGAGCAGGTTCACACTGAGCACACGTGACAGATGTGAAAAGGTCTGGAGATGCCGTGGGGAACACTATGCCGCCTGCAACATCATCCAGCATGACCAGTTTGGTGGTGGGTCAGTGATGGTCTGGGGAGGAATATTGTACAGACCTCCACTTGCTAGCCAATGGTTCCCTCAGTGGTGTTAGGAACCAGAATGAAATCTTCAGAGCCAGTGTCAGACCTTACGCTGGTGCAGTGGGCCTTGGGTTCCTCCTGGTGCATGGCAATATCCCGGCTCCGTGTGGCTGTGTGAGTGTGTAGGCAGTTTCCGATTGACAAAGGCATGATGCCATTGACTGTCCCTCACATTCTCTGCACCAGATTCCAACTGAGAAGCTCTGGGACGTTATGTATCAGAGCATCCGAAGTCACCAATAATCACCACAGACTGTCCAGGAGCTCACTGATGCCCTGATCCAGGTATGGGAGGAGATCTCCCAGGGCACCATCCTCCATCTCATCAGAAGCGTGCCCAGATGTTGTTGGGAGTGTGTTTTTACTTTGATCTTCTGTGAGATTTGGAACCCGGTCTTCAGTGTGTTGGTGATTTTTATTTCCACTGACCTCTGTCACATCATTTTGTTCTCAATGAACTACACAATGTACATAAGCAAGGATTTTCAACTGTAATATTTCGTTCATTGAGATCCAGTGTGTAATTTAAGTGTTCATTTTGTTGAGCGGTAAATAAATGATCTTGTTTTTAAACCTCATTAATTAAAAAAAAAAAAGAAAAGTTAATTATGCACACTACCCTGACTCCGCCCCTCCTCTTACTGTTACTTCTTACTGTTTTTCATCTAATTCTCCATATTTATTCCTAAATCTCTGTATTTAGTATTTTTCTTATATATTTTCTTATATTGTTATATTCTGCTATATTTTGTAGTATTTTATATTTTGTTATTTGATATATTTTTTGTTATATTTTTGTACCCTAATTTGGGTATTTTAGTATTTTTGTTAAATTCCTTCCTATTTTATCTATTACCTGTGTTTGTGGATACTGCTGGAAACTGTGAATTTCCCTTTGGGATGAATAAAGTATCTATCTATCTATCTATCTATCTATCTATCTATCTATCTATCTATCTACACTATATTGCCAAAAGTATTCGCTCACCTGTCTTGACTTGCATATGAACTTAAGTGACATCCCATTCCTAATCCATAGGGTTCAGTATGACGTCGGTCCACCCTTTGCAGCTATAACAGCTTCAACTCTTCTGGGAAGGCTGTCCACAAGGTTTAGGAGTGTGTTTATGGGAATTTTTGACCATTCTTCCAGAAGCGCATTTGTGAGGTCACACACTGATGTTGGACGAGAAGGCCTGGCTCTCAGTCTCCACTCTAATTCATCCCAAAGGTGTTCTATCGGGTTGAGGTCAGGACTCTGTGCAGGCCAGTCAAGTTCCTCCACACCAGACTCTGTCATCCATGTCTTTATGGACCTTGCTTTGGTCACTGGTGCACAGTCATGTTGGAAGAGGAAGGGGCCAGCTCCAAACTGTTCCCACAAAGTTGGGAGCATGGAATTGTCCAAAATGTCTTGGTATGCTGAAGCATTCAGAGTTCCTTTCACTGGAACTAAGGGGCCAAGCCCAGCTCCTGAAAAACAACCCCACACCATAATCCCCCCTCCACCAAACTTTACACTCGGCACAATGCAGTCAGACAAGTACCGTTCTCCTGGCAACCGCCAAACCCAGACTCGTCCATCAGATTGCCAGATGGAGAAGCGCGATTCGTCCCTCCAGAGAACGCGTCTCCACTGCTCTAGAGTCCAGTGGCGGCGTGCTTTACACCACTGCATCCGACGCTTTGCATTGCACTTGGTGATGTATGGCTTGGATGCAGCTGCTCGGCCATGGAAACCCATTCCATGAAGCTCTCTGCGCACTGTTCTTGAGCTCATCTGAAGGCCACATGAAGTTTGGAGGTCTGTAGTGATGGACTCTGCAGAAAGTTGGCGACCTCTTCGCACTATGCGCCTCAGCATCCGCTGACCCCGCTCCGTCAGTTTACGTGGCCTACCACTTCGTGGCTGAGTTGCTGTCGTTCCCAAACACTTCCACGTTCTTATAATACAGCTGACAGTTGACTGTGGAATATTTAGGAGCGAGGAAATTTCACGACTGGATTTGTTGCACAGGTGGCATCCTATCACAGTTCCACGCTGGAATTCACTGAGCTCCTGAGAGCGACCCATTCTTTCACAAATGTTTGTAAAAACAGTCTGCATGCCTAGGTGCTTGATTTTATACACCTGTGGCCATGGAAGTGATTGGAACACCTGATTCTGATTATTTGGATGGGTGAGCGAATACTTTTGGCAATATAGTGTATCTATCTATCTATCTATCTATCTATCTATCTATCTCTTATGTTTCAGCTGAACGATGGCCTGCAGTGGCTCCTCCCTCCTTATTGTAATATCCATAGCGTGTTTAGCCCCGCCCCCCACAGAGCCCTCGTTCCTACTCCATTTTTCTCTCGGCCGGAGCGAGGCACTCTGAGCGGGAGTTCTGTCAGGCTGCGCGGCGCTTTATACACAGCTTCGAGAGAATTTCTAAATATATCCCGTTTCGTTTATTTTTGTTTTACTATTTCGTACAGAAATAACGAGAAGTCTTTTTTTTGTTGTTGTTGTTGAGATGGTAGATTATCACGCAGCGAATAATCCAGGCCAGTACTCCGGGCAGCAGAGCTACATGGAGCAGGAGAACGATTGGGACCGAGACCTGCTGCTCGACCCGGCCTGGGAGAAGCAGCAGAGGAAGGTGAGCGGAAACCCGGGAGCTGGGATTTAGGAAACTTCGGGGATTTGGTTTGGGCCTGTGCGTCTCAGGATTAGAAGAATGTTAAATTAGAGAAGGGTGAGAGTCTGTGTGCTGGTGTGGGTTTTTTGGGGGACAGATTTAAATGTTCGGCGTGTTTAATAAGGTGATTTTAGCTTTAAGGTTGAGCCCGAGTCTTTTTTCCCTTAGTGTGTGTAAGCTAACAGGCTAGCAGGAAAAGTTGTGTAGAACAGGCCGTGTGTGTGTGTGTGTGTGTGTGTGTGTGTGTGTGTGTGTTCTTTACCTGGTTTAGAGCGGGTTTAATGTTTTATTCCGAGTTAAACCACTTTAATGTTTTATTGTGTAAAAGATTTGTGGTAAAGCCCGTATTTAAAGCACACCCTGTCTGTTCCGCTCTTCCATTTTCTTGTCCTGAGCGCTCCATTATTCACTCTCGACATAAATAATTTGGGTTTTTAGCCACACTCTGGCCCAGTTGGGTTGTTTTGCGGACATCTGGGCTGATTTAAAGTAATCCTGGCTCTCTGACCAGGGGCAGTTTAAGGTGTGACATGTACAGCATTAGCGAAATATTCCGACAGTAAACATAGAGATTTACACACCTGTGGACCTGAATAAGTGTAAGGTTTGTCTTCCAATAACTAATAACAGAATGAATAACAAGTTACCAGGAGTATATTTTTATTAGGTTTTCGTGTGATTATATAGTTATTGGCGTTAGCGGTTTCGTTCTTTAATATCGCGATTCGTATCGGTATCGACTCGGTTGTTCATACTCAAATTTCTAAGAGTCATAGAAAGACGAAACTATACAGTGAAGTATCCCAGACGCTTTCATTAGACCACAGGACGCCACACCTGAGGACCAGAATTTCTCTCAGAAAAATAAGAAGGGAAACGCGTTAGCTGACTGCTAGCCAGAATGCTAATTTTTTCCCCCTAATTTTATAGGCTGAGGTGAAAGAGGAGGAGAGCGGAATGGCTTAAATTCCTTTAACCGGTGTGACGACATACCGAACATTCACTTAGAAAATGTCTGGTTTTACTTTCTCTGAACCCACCCGAGTGCAGGAACATGAGGCCTGGTGATCTCGGGTTCCTCACATTCCTGTCACGAGGAGCTGAAAGATCTGAGGAGGTCAGAATAAAAATTAACGATCAACTGCAGAACTTGACTCCGGCGTCGCGTGATCGGATTGGTCCAGACGCTCAGAAGGGTGTGATGTGATTGGTCCAGAGTCTGACCCACACACAGAGGCGGGACAAAGCTTTAATCCATTACTACACCTGTAACACATTCATAATAATGGTGGAAAATTCGTGTGTGTGTGAGTGTCTATATACACACTACATACTGTTACACAGTGGAGTGTGTGTGTGTAGTGGTACACGGGAGTGTGTGTGTGTAGTGGTACACGGGAGTGTGTGTGTGTAGTGGTACACAGGGGAGTGTGTGTAGTGGTACACAGGGGAGTGTGTGTGTGTGTGTAGTGGTACACAGGGGAGTGTGTGTGTGTGTAGTGGTACACAGGGGAGTGTGTGTGTGTGTGTAGTGGTACACAGGGGAGTGTGTGTGTGTGTAGTGGTACACGGGAGTGTGTGTGTGTGTAGTGGTACACAGGGGAGTGTGTGTGTGTAGTGGTACACAGGGGAGTGTGTGTGTGTGTAGTGGTACACAGGGGAGTGTGTGTGTGTGTAGTGGTACACAGGGGAGTGTGTGTGTGTGTAGTGGTACACAGGGGAGTGTGTGTGTGTAGTGGTACACAGGGGAGTGTGTGTGTGTGTGTAGTGGTACACAGGGGAGTGTGTGTGTGTAGTGGTACACAGGGGAGTGTGTGTGTGTAGTGGTACACAGGGGAGTGTGTGTGTGTAGTGGTACACAGGGGAGTGTGTGTGTGTAGTGGTACACAGGGGAGTGTGTGTGTGTGTGTAGTGGTACACAGGGGAGTGTGTGTGTGTGTGTAGTGGTACACAGGGGAGTGTGTGTGTGTGTGTAGTGGTACACAGGGGAGTGTGTGTGTGTGTGTAGTGGTACACAGGGGAGTGTGTGTGTGTGTGTAGTGGTACACAGGGGAGTGTGTGTGTGTGTGTAGTGGTACACAGGGGAGTGTGTGTGTGTGTGTGTAGTGGTACACAGGGGAGTGTGTGTGTGTGTGTAGTGGTACACAGGGGAGTGTGTGTGTGTGTGTAGTGGTACACAGGGGAGTGTGTGTGTGTGTGTGTAGTGGTACACAGGGGAGTGTGTGTGTGTAGTGGTACACAGGGGAGTGTGTGTGTGTGTGTAGTGGTACACAGGGGAGTGTGTGTGTGTAGTGGTACACAGGGGAGTGTGTGTGTGTGTGTGTGTGTGTGTGTGAGAGAGAGGCTTAATTGAGAGGCTGTGTCCCAAACCTGTACACACTCAGTTATAATAACTTGTACACTGTATAGTGTAGTGATGTTTAGATTGGGACACAGTTTCTCAGCCCAGTGTCGTCACTGTAGAACTAAAGTGTAATAACCGTCTGTGTGTCTGTGCACACTCACTTTTGCAGGAGAGAGGGACAGCTCAGGTGCGTTGTCACGCAGAGTCATTTTTGCTGAAAATATTTCTGAGAACTTCACACCCCTAAAAACAAGTTGTGTAAGGTTTAGTGGGTGACATGGTTCTGGTTTTTCCTCTGCAATTAGATGTGTGTGTGTGTTCATGCCTGGAACCATGGTGATGAGTGTGTAATAGAATTTATGGTGATACAGTATGATGGGTTTGAGTTCTGTGTTAGACTAACCTAGAGAGAGAGATGGGGAGAGAGAGAGAGATGGGGAGGGAGGGAGAGAGAGAGAGATGGGGAGGGAGGGAGAGAGAGAGATGGGGAGGGAGGAAGAGAGAGAGAGATGGGGAGGGAGAGAGAGAGAGAGGGGGAGGGAGAGAGAGAGAGATGGGGAGGGAGGGAGAGAGAGAGATGGGGAGGGAGGGAGAGAGAGAGATGGGGAGGGAGAGAGAGAGAGATGGGGAGGGAGAGAGAGATGGGGAGGGAGAGAGTGAGAGATGGGGGGAGAGAGAGAGAGATGGGGAGGGAGGGAGAGTGAGAGAGATGGGGAGGGAGAGAGAGAGAGATGGGGAGGGAGAGAGAGATGGGGAGGGAGAGAGTGAGAGATGGAGACAGACAGACAAATGGACAGACCGAGTACATATAAGCAGCCTGACCCAGTAAAGTGATGGACAGATGGATGTGAATGTTACATGTTGCTCTTGTAGTGAGTGTTGAAGTGCTGATGATGTCACAGTCTGGTTACTCACAGTTCTTTGCATGTTGTGATAAACAAACCATGTGGAAGTTGAACCTCTAACCAACATTTAACATGCAAAGTGGTCAGATCAAAGCATTCCCACTGTCCACACTCATCACACTTTCACTCACGTCTCTACTGAGGGAGCCTAAATCTGTATAGGACACAGTCATGTCGAGGGGGAATCAGTACATGGTGTAGCTGTGATCTCAGCCGCCTGTGAAAGTGTGTGTGTGTGTGTGTGTGTGTGTGTGAGTGAGCAGTAACAGCTCTTACATGTTCAGCTCACAGATTGTGTCTTTATGGTTCTGTACTATACATTACAGATCATCATCAGGATATTACTGTGTTTTTGCTGAGCAGTATCTTTACTGTTACACAGTGTCTGTTACACACACACACACACACACACACACACACACACACACATGGGGGGAGAGAGGCTCAGGATGGTCAGATGATATAAGTGTGAATGAATAGAGGAAGTGTGTGTATGAAATCACTGGGTGTGTTTATTGTACCAGGACAGACAGGCAAATCAAGAGACAATGGAAGGGACACACACACAGGTTATTATGGGATTGATGGGTAGACTAACAGGTAAGTACAGGTATGCTAGATGCTAGACAGACTGGCAGATTAATAGAATGTTGAGATAAACAGAGACAGAGAGACAGGTGGACAGACAGACAGACAGATGATGGTGTGTTTGAGCTAGCTGCAATTGTTGGCATGACGACAGACACAGTGCTGATTACTGTGGGGTTTTTTTAGTATTGGAGTTTAATGGGGGTACATCACTACAGTTGGAGTGTGTGTGTGTGTGTTGAGCACAGTGTCTGTGGAATGCAGTGAGTCTGCCAGGCATGTAAAATTCTGACCTTTAACCGCTGCAAAATGGATGAAGTTTTGTGTAAACGAAGTGTATATGTTCCTGTTCCATCCTACGCATCACACACACACTTTCTTTAATATGATCTGATATAAAGCAGAAGGCTGATGTGATGCTCTTGTGCGGAAAGAGAGCACTACTGCAGGTGTATGGTACACATCTGTTCCATCATGGATTTATCTACAGGATGTGTGAGACTGAGGGGATTGGACACAACGCATAACACTCTTTGTCCCAGAAGCTGTAGATGTTGGAGGAGTGTGTTCTGAAGATCATAGGTCTTTGGATAAGTCTGTGCCTTCCAGACACGTTCACGTGTTAAATCTATGACCCCGACTGTTCTGTGTTCTGGGGTAAATATATAGCACTGTTCCACAGTGGGCAGCAGCAGACTTGGAGGTGTCTATGGGGTTTGTCCACTTTGTGTGTGGAATGTTCTGAGATTGAAGGTGACGTCATTCTGACCTGCAGGTTTCCATGTGTGAAGCGAGTCCAGCGCAGTATTTTATCTTGTAACTCATCTGGGGCTCCGTACATGATAAGCCTTAATAATGGCTGTGTTCTAAATGGAGGGCAGTACCCTACACCCTGGTCTTCATGCCTCTGAAGTGCTGTGACCACAGAGGCCACGCTCAACCGTCCTCATGCAGTTTGAACTGGCCGATGACCCCATGTGCAAAAGTTTGACTCTGGCGGACCAACAGATCTGTCATTATGGCCGTTTAAGTAAAAGTGACCAGGTCGTCTTTGAAGATTTGGGCGTGGCAGCACAGTGTTGAGTCGAAAGCTCTGTGTGTTTATCATTATTGGTCACTCAAATATTTCACAAAAAATCTAACATGGAAGAAAGGTTTTCTTAGAGCATATGAAATCAGAGATGTACATTTTGTTTGTCTTTAACCAAGATTGTGTAAGAAGTGGTGATGAGTTATAAAATGCGAGTTGGTTTTTGACCACTGTATGGTCCACCGGACACCCAAGTACAGAGCCTTACTGTATGTACAGAAGGAGAAAAAATAATAAAATTTCTTATTGGACCTTGGGTAAATTGTGATATAGATATTCCTTTAATAAATGTGTGGTTTAAGTCCCGCCCACTTTCTCATCACCCGAGGATCGGCTCCAAACAGCCGTGACTCAGGTGTGTAAAATATCTGTTGTGTGTATTTGTGGAAGCGGAAGTAAGTGTGTGTTATTGGTCTGCTAATGCTGCCTGAATGAGGAAGTCTGTGGTCAGTATGGTGTGCGTATGAGTGAGTGCATTAGAATGCACTGAGTGTGTGTGATTCAGAGTGCATTCAGCTGTGTGTGTGTGTGTGTGTGTGTGTGTGTGTGTGTGTGTGTGTGTGTGTGTGTTTAGCTATGTGAGAAAACTGCAGTAGTGTGTGTGTTTGTTTCCTCTGTTGAAATGTCGGTGTTGTAATTTCAGAATTTTTGTGAAATCCTGTTTCTTTTTCTTTTTCTTTTTTTTTGCTTAGTTTTTTTGGGCTTGCGAGTGGGCGGAGTCAGTCAGGTATCCCACAGGAGAGGTGTTGATGAAAGACACTGATAATCAAACACAGTGAATCTGTTGATGCTGAGTTTAATACACCGAGGGTTTGGTCAGTTTCCTCAGCAAGCCGTGTCCAGGGTTATTGAAGTGACCATTTCAGTACAGCTTTGTCTACAGAAGATGGAAAGGTCAGCATGTGAAGGGGGAAATGTTTATTCTTCTGATGTATTATAAACAGTATTACTTTAAATATAACTACATTCACCTGAGTTCCTCTAAACTCATTGCTAGAAAGTCAATATCAGAAAGTGTGTCAGTTTCCCATGATCCTCCGCTGTACAACACAATGTGTGTGTCATGGTTTCCCATGATCCCCTGCTATGCAGATTTGTGTTAATTCCCAACTATAAACCAGACATAGTGCTCTTCCACCCATGTTCACATACCACTTCATCATGGTCAGAGTTATTATAACCTTTCGCAGATAAAAAACACGTGTGTGTGTGCAGGTGTGTGTGCGTGCTACTGTAGCATGTTTATCAATACACGCATGTCATATTGTTCTGATTGTACAGCATTACATGATGCATACATTACTTCCTTTGTGTTGGTGCTGTTTTCTTTACCCATTATACCTTGTTAAGTAAACACACACACACTGAACACACTTTGTTTATTTAATCTCCATGACTTATTCTCTGCGTCACATGGACATAGATATGGACATTTACTGCACTCTAATACAGCTGAGAGGCATTGAGGTCAGGCTGTAGTCACTAGAGTGGGGTGTGTGTGTGTGTGTGTGTTAGAATTGATATTAATTTGATACACACACACATTTCTATTACATTAAAGAAAGTTCTGTACTCACCACCTCACCTTAATTACACACACACACACAACCCCAAGTTCTCTTCCAGTCAGGTGGTGGTGTGTGTGGCGTTCCTTATCTCCTCTACAGGAAATGAGGGAGCAGGGGAGAGAGACGGCGCCTGTGTTCTCTCACTCACTGGCTCTTTCAGTCTAGGGGGATGGGGGGCACATTCCACTGCTTTTAAAAAACACACACACACACACACACACACACACAGTGGTTTTAGCTTTGTGTGTGTGTTAGTTCAGGGTTGGTGTGGGGTGAAAGGTGTGCCCTCTTTGATCACATGCTTTTTGGTGTGTGTGTGTGTGTGTGTGTGTGTGTGTGTGTGTGTGTGTGTGTGTGTGTGTTGCATCATGATTGCTGAGCTTGTTGCCTTATAAGGAAAAAGTGTGTGAGTAGCACAGAAAGGAAGTGGCAGTTAGTGACAATGTGGAGGAGTAAACCGGCCCAACTCGCTCTGTCCCTCACACACACACATTCACAGAAACTATCAGTGTTGTGGTTTCTCAGTGGACCAGACAGTTTCTCTAAGTTTGCTGCAGTGTGTGTGTGTGTGTGTGTGTGTGTGTTTAGGGGGAGGGGGGTTAGGGCAGGGTGTGTGTGTGCTTAGGTAAATAGTCTTTACTTGTTACATATACACTACACATATACAGTGAAAGCACAGCACAGTGAAATTCTTTCTTCACATGGAGGGTTGGGGTCAGACCGAGGGTCAGCCATGATACAGCACCCCTGGGGTGCGGGTGGGGGTTTGCTTTAAGGGCCTTGCTCAAGGGCCCAACGATGACAGCTTGAACCCTGATCTTCCAGTCAACAACCCAGTGCCTTCACCACTTGAGCTAGCACTGCCCTGTAGAGCCACACCCTGTAAAAACCTGCAGCTCTGCAACACTGCAGGTAATAGTTCTGGGGCGGAGCTAGCTGCACCTCCACACACTGATTGGTCATGACTCAATGTGTAGAACATGCAGCGTTCTATTAAGTATAAAGGTGAAACACACAGAGTTTGTGAAATCTGGTTGTGTGTGAGTGAGTGAAGGTGTGGCTCTGATCTAATCTCTGATCTGATGTGTAATGTAGATGACGTCTCTCCACCAGTCGATGAGAAACCAACCAGAACTTACTTCCTGTTTGGCCTGGTGGTGTTGTGTTTGTGCTGGAATGTGGTGTGAAATGACCGTGTGTTACTCTCCCTGTACAGTAACCCCACTGTCCTACCCGAGGTCAGCTTGGTTCTGCTTTCTGGTCTCGGTTCTTCTCTTGGTGTGCTTCTCAGGGTCTTCTTAAGGACCTTCTCCTCGGAGTTGACTGTTTCTGTGCAGGTTACTGTAATCTACACCTGTGTGTGGACGGTGTTACCGTAATGACCAGAAGAGAGGGGGGAGTGTGTGTATGGAATAAAGTCTCAGCAAAATATCCAGTGTAAGAAGGAGAGTGAGTCTCAACACTCCACATTATTCTACTTGTTTCATCTTTTGAAAATCACACACACACACACACACAAGGCTGAGAGGTGTGATGAGTTCTCAGAATAGTTGCTGCATGTTTCCGTCAGCGTGTGTCTGCTAGCTCTGTGGTTCTCTGACTCTGTGTGAACTCTGCCTTGTTAAACCGCTAACACATCTGTACGTGACCTCCAGCACACAGAGTACACGGCATCGCTAACACAGCTGTATGTGAACTCTCCGTCCTTCTGCTCCTCCTCCAGCACCCTAAACTCTCCGTGTTCTACAGCTCGAAGTATGTGGTTTCACTCTGCTCCTCTGACAGGAAGTGTTCTGCTCTACACTTTCATTTCCCTCTCAGTCCCACAGATATTTTCTCCCAGGGTTCTAATGCTCACATGACACTAGCGCAGGGTTCTAGTGGTCACCAGGCTCTTCACCATGCAGAACACTGCACTCTGGACCTCTAACACAGGAATGTTAGTATTGTGGAACCACATTGTGTTCACTTCCTGTGGAACTTCCTGCTTTAACACACCTTCACCTCTAAAACAGGAAATGCATGTCACCTTCAGTTTTAAGTAAGAATCAGTTTTTGAGCAAGAATCAGTTCAGTAGCCACAATTTGGGTTAATAGGGTTCAAGAGAACACAGCTGGTTAGTGTAATGTAGTCTTAGAATGCACACTTGGGTGGGTGTGTGTGTGTGTGTGTGTGTGTGTGTGTGTGTGTGTGTGTGTGTGAGAGAGAGAAACTCCAGGTGATAGTGTGATGTTCAGAGTGTTGATGCTGTACTCTTATTAATGTAAACTCTGTAGAGATGATGTCTTTCACCCCACACACACACACACGCGCACACACACTGAATTCTCGCTCATGTATGTGTGTTGTGTGGTTGTGTTATTTGTATCAGTTCTATATTTCTTAATATCATGCGTGTCTCTCATGTCGGTGTCTTGTTTGCGATAAAAATAATTCTGTAGGTTAATGTTGGAGTACACACACACACACACACATACACACACACACATACACACACATATATACACACACACACACACAGCCTCACCACACTACATAGAAACTAGTGGAGTTAGAATCATTATTGAGATTACCTTTCCTCTAAGGATTCTGTTCTCATTACATTCCTGACCAACCACACACACACACACACACACACACACACACACACACTTTCTCTGTAATAGTGTTGATGATCTGTAGATCATCTGGATAGCCTGCTGTGGGTCATTGTGTAATGTGTTGAGTGATAACACTGGTGCTGATTCTTTGTATTACTGTGTGTGCTTGTGTGTATGTATACACTGTTTACTGTGGTTGGTGTGTGTGTGTGTGTGTGTGTGTGTGTGTGCTTGGTCAGTAAGGGTGAAACTGGAGCCTTTCAGAGTTGCACAATTACAGGAAGCTGCATAAACACATCAACAAATAGCATACTGCATTCCACCATTCCACAGAGAGACAGGAAGTCTAAACACACACACACACACCCCTCTTCCCTCTCCTCACTGGAGGACTGAGAGGACACACCTACACTGCAACCACACAAAATCCAATGTCTAGTCTAACACAAATCACAGTTCAGTCTTTGGATTAAAGCATGCCAACTCATACAGACAGGTGGATACACAGACAGACAGGTTTACAGACAGACTGGTGTAGAGACAGACAGGTGGACAGACAGACAGGTGTAGAGACAGACAGACAGAGTATGTATTAAGCAGTGACCCTGCAGCTGCACACGCCCCACCCCAGTGAATAATATTCATAACCTCATTAATATTCATCATTAATGAGGAGACACACCCACAGTGTGTGTGAAAGATATAACAGAATGTTTTATACACTGGTCAGAAAGCACTAACTGCTACTCACAGGCACATGTTTTATACTGAGTTTGTCTGAGTGACCAACTGACCTATAAATCTGTGTGTGGTGAAGTGTGTGTGTGTGTGTGTGTGTGTGTGGATTTACTCCAAACCCTCATACCACCTCCCCACTGCCCTGTTAGCTGAACTTTAGTCAAACGCTCAAAGCTGTGTGAAGTGTGTTCGACAGTTACGAGGTGTGTTACCTGGCAAGTACTGTCACACCCAGTCATGTCGACACACTTGCTTTCGGAAGGTGTGTGTGAGCAAGAGAGAGCGCATGCCTGTGCAGGGTGTGGCCACTCTATATATAAAATCTGTAGCCAATATGTGACACTAGCCACTGCATTTGATCAGTGTTTAAGCCAGTGTAGAGGTCATTTTTAAAGTGGTCTGAGTTTGTGAGTGAGCGAGAGAATGAGGTTTTCTCTGTGGAAATGTTGGTGTGATTTCTGCAGTGTGGTTTCATCAGAAAGGCAACATCCGCTCCAAACCCTTATTAGTCATGGTAATAAATGTGTTATAAACATTACTGATGGAGTAATGAATAACACAGTGATGAGTTTGTGGAATTACTGTGTGTGTGTGACCTAAATATTTCTACATGACATCATTGCACGCTCTCTCTCTCTCTGTCTCTGTCTGTCTCTCTCTCTGTCTGTCTGTCTGTCTCTCTGTCTGTCTGTCTGTGTTCAGATGCGTCCGATTCAGTTAATAGCATAAGTGCATACATGCAGCAAGTTTGCTCAGCACAGCCAACTGAATGGTGTGTGTGTGTGTGTGTCTGTCAAGACTGAAGGGATTCATTCACAAAGCTCAATGAACTCTTTGTGCATGTTTGGTAAAGTGTGTGTGTGTGTGTGTGTGTAAGGCCATGTAATATTTTCCTTCTACACTGTAACATCTGGTCCTTTTTTCGTCCACTTTCCTCTGAACCATAATGTACACACAGAGTGTTAATAGAGAATTCCCATAATGCATTGGTACACACACAGAATAAGTTTGTTCATGATTTGTGTGTGTGTGTGGGGGGGGGGGGGTTGTTGGTGATGATTGTGATGGTGTTTGTTAAACACTCTTTCTGTTCCCTAACTTGGTGCATTACATAGTGAAGAATGATGCATTCAGGACAGAATCAGATGCGTCTCTCTGTACATGTCAGCAGTATAGCTGCACCTTGTGTCTGATGTCACTTCCTGTGTTGCAGACATTCACGGCATGGTGTAACTCTCACCTGCGTAAAGCTGGTACTCAGATCGAGAACATCGAGGAGGACTTCAGAGACGGCCTGAAGCTCATGCTGCTGCTTGAGGTCATCTCAGGTGAGGCTGAAGCCCCTCCCACTCCATGTTTTAAATCATCATGCAGTGCTCTGTTGTATACTCCTCCCAGTGCCTCAGCTGACCAATCAGAGCAGAGCACTCACTGAGCAGTGTTCATCAATATGGCATTATATGTCACTAGTGTGTTGTGTGCGTATGAACGTGTGATTTTTGTAGTGTGTGTCCTTCCTGAAGCAGAATGTGCTGAATGTGTATGATTTGTGAGCGTTAATTCTGTGTGTGTGTGTGTGTGTGTGTGTGTGTGTGTAGGTGAGAGGTTACCCAAACCTGAGCGAGGGAAGATGAGAGTGCACAAGATCAACAACGTAAACAAAGCACTCGACTTCATCGCCAGCAAAGGAGTCAAACTGGTGTCTATTGGAGCTGAGGGTAAACACACACACACACACAAACTACCTCACTCACTCCCTGTATGCTCAGTTATTTACGTACACACACATTTCATGTCATTCCTACAAAATGTGTTGTTTTGTTGTGTGTTGTGTTTTGTTGTGTGTTGCATTTTAAGGAATGATGGCTCAGGATGGAGGCTATAAACCCTGCCCCCTCACTGCTTTCTGCTCGCTTCTGATTGGTTGAAATAAAATAGTTGACTTCTCTACAATGTGC